>NC_056728.1:762897271-763097271 GCF_019279795.1 Protopterus annectens | reverse complement strand
TCCCCAATGTCACAACCTGAGGATGTCTCCTGTGGAGACATCATGGAGCTCCTCTGCCAGAGGGAGGGTCCACCCCAAAGCCAACCTCAAACGAGTCAGAGTTTCTGGAGACATTCAGCACGAGCCCATCTACCTTTTGAGTGTCGTCTCCTGCCGACCAACTTGTAGAACTAATAACATCTAGGGCCTAAGCGGCCAGATAAGGTTTTGAACCCCCCCCCCTCGGAAAGCTTTATTGGCACAAGGGGTCCCCTATACATGCTATGATGGCGGCAGCGGCCACTAAGGAGGAGGTCACTCAGGAGAGCTCCACCCACCTGACCGAGAGTGTTGGATTGCTTTGGGAAGCGAGTTTATGCTTTAGTGACCTTCTCTGTGTGGGCGCTGAATTGTATGGCACATGTTATTGGACTGCAGAGAGATCTTAAGTCACTGAGTCGACCCCAGGGTCCATGTCAGCGGAGGACAGGAAGACATTCAATGCACAGATGGCCACCCTAAAAGCAGTAGCCAACACATCCATGCATTTGCACTCCCACACCATAGACCGAGTCGCACGGGTGGGCGGGACAGATATTGCCATCATGTGTCATGCCTGGCTCCGCTTATGTCAATTTACGGAACCCTTCAAGGCATCTTTTACCCACCCTCCTTACAGCGGTTCTTCCCTATTCTGGAAAACTGTCAGACTTTAGTCCAGAGCGAGAAGGATGGGAACACACTGTCTGCCGTCAGGATCCGCTTCCCAACACCTCAAAGGTTCTTTTCCAGGAACCAGCGAGGCCAGAAGATGTGGTTCTGCAAGTCTCAGGCGTTTTTCCAGGACACTTTTGACTCTCCTTCCACCAGAGGCAGAGTAGGATTTGACAGACGCTGCCCTAGAGGCAGAGGAGCGTCCTAAGAATTTGGGGTCCCGAGAACCTTTCTCAGATAAACCCAGGCAGCAATCCTGAGGGGCTACCCGACTGCTGTTCTCTGGAGGCAGTCTGGGGTCGTCTGTCGCTACACCCTTTGGTATGGGAGTCCATAACTACAGATCAATGGGTGTTGCGCATCATATCCACAGGACATTCTGTTCCAGGAACTTCCCCCATCCAACAAAGCCCTCCAGGACGTCCCACCCGCAAAGCGGGAGGAGGCTGCAGTACAAATAGATTTACTGCTAAGTAAGAGGGTTATCCAACTGGTCCTCCTAGATCAGTCTAGATCCAGAGTTTATTCCAGGTACTTTTTAGTGGTGAGAAAGACGGGGGGGACCTCAGGCCAATCTTCGATCTGTCCAAATTGTACTGGCCTGTAACCAAGCCAAAATTCTGGATGGTCACGATTCAATCTATCCAGCCCTATCTGCAGGCCAAAGACTAGATGTGCTCATTCGATCTCCAGGATGCATACTGTCTCACATCAAGATGGACAGGTGCTCCTGGAGGTTCCTTCGTTTCCGGCTGGGAGCCAATCATTATCAATTTAGAGTCCTTCTCTTTGGTCTCACCACAGCCCCACCACCACCACCCCACGGGTGTTCACCAAGGTTATGGCGGTAGTAGCAGTTCACCTGAGGCTTCAGGGTATTCAGGTCTTTTCATACCTGGACTATTAGCTCTTTACTGCCCCTTCAGAGCATCTACTTTGTCTAGTCAGGGACTCCTTTCTTCGGCTAGCCAACAAGTTGGGCATCACAATCAACACGAACAAATCTGCTCTACTCCTGGTTCACGTTTTGGATTTCATCGGGGCACAGCTGGACACATTACAAATGAAGGGTGTTCCTTGCGTTAGACTGGATACACACTCTGAGGTTGCACATCTTACACATTCTTCAGACCCATTTACAGACAGCCGAGGCAGTGTTAAGAGCACTGGGGTCTATGGCAGCCACGATCAATATTCTTCCAATGGCGTTTATTCATATGAGATACTTGCAGTGGACGCTGGTGGTTCAGTGGTCCCTGTTAGATCTCCCCTTGTCCTTTCTGGTGAGAATCTCAAGAGCGTGCAGGGGCTCCCTTTGGTGGTGGAGTCGGTCTCCAGATACTTTCACGGGATGTCAGTTCCAACCTGCATTTCCCAAGACCGGGGGGGGGGCATTGCTCGGGAAGGGCAGTCCAAGGCAATGTGGTTCCCTTCCAAGACCTTTTTACACATCATTGTTGTAGATATGAGAGCGGTTCTCCTTGCGTTGCAGGCCCTTCATGCTCATCTTCCTCTAGGAATGATTCCAATTCAGACTGACAGTGTCAGTGGTCTGGTATGCCAACAAACAAAGGGGAACCAAATCTTACCCCCTGTTTTGAGAAGTCATGAGAGTGTGGGAATGGGCGATCTCCACCAGATGTTTTCTGGTGGCAACGCACATTCTGGGATGGTCGCACAGTCTAGCAGACAGGCTCAGCAGATCTATTCTGATGCCTTATGAGTGGTCTCTGAACTTTTCAGTAACGGAACAGATCATCTCCTAACACGAAATGCAGCAAGATTTTCGCTCTGAACCCCCCACCAGGGCACCCCCAGAGATGCTCTGGTTAATGCTTGGCCTCCCGTTCATCTTTATGCATATCTTCCTCTTCCCTTGATGTCAAAGCTTCTGCAGAAACCCCGAAGGCTTGGGAACACTGTAATCCTCATCGCCCCATTCTGGCCTCGACAGGTTTGGTTTCCCTTACTCAGGTCTCATCTGTAGTTCCTCCATGGACTTTGGATCCGGTTCGGGATCTTCTCTCACATCCCTCTGGGATCCCACACCCAGACCTGGACAGTCTGAAGCTTACTGCTTTGCTTCTCTGGTTCCCATGATTATTAGGACTCCCGGTTTGTCATACCCTGTTAAGTCTATTCTGGTAGCGGCTCACAAATCTTCTACCAGAAAAGTGTATAGTAGTAAATGGAAACGTTTCTCGATATGGGCCTTTCAGCGTTCCCTGGACCTTTTATACGGCTCTTCTTCTGGCAGTCTTAGATTTTCTGGCTAGCACTTTTTCATCAGGGCGCCAGTTCCTCTACAGTTAAAGTCCAACTGGCAGCCATTTCTAATTTTCACGTTGGGGTACATGTCTTCTTTGGCTTCCTGTAAACTTGGTAAGACCTTCTTAAAGGTGCTTTTCTTCTTTACCCTCCCCCCCCGGTATAGGATCCTATTCCACCGTGGCACCGTACCTTACTGTTGCAGGCATCTGTTTCTCCCCCCCATTGAGCCTGCAGTTCAGTGGATTTTCAATTCATGACTTGGAAAACTGCCTTCTTGGTCGCCGTCAAGTCCGCCAGAACAGTGTCGGAGCTTCAGGCTCTTTCATTCAAAATGCCCTTACATGATTTTTCGTAAAGCTAGGATGTTGCTTCACACCAACCTGTCTTTTCTTCCTAAGTTACCTTCGGAAGCTAATATTAATCAAACCATTAACTTGCCAGTCATTTTTCCTAACTACCAGAACAAAGGGGACTATAGGTTACATTTATTGGATGTGCATAGACAACTGAGATTTTACTTGCACCAGACTAAATTCTTCCGAAAATCTGATCAACTTTTTGTGTCTTATGGCAAGCCCTTTTTCTGTAAACCAGTATCAAAAGTGACTATTGCTCGCTGGACCTCACAATGCATTGTGACAGAGCGTATTTGGAGAGAGGCCTGTCTCTACCAGGAAAAGTAAGAGCTCATTCATCCCGATCTATGGCTCTTCTTTGGATATTTGTTCAGCTGCCACTTGGGCCTCATCTCATACCTTTATTTCACATTATAAATTAGACATTGTCTCTAGGAGTAGAGCATCCTTTGGCACTCTGGTGCTTCGGATCATCCATGAGGGCCACCCAAGAGTTTGGTAGCTGGGGACTCTGTCCCACAGGTTGAAGATCAAATAAAGTAGAACTACTCAGATGGAACGTTATGGTGAGTACATAACTTTTTTTTCTAGCCCAGAAGACTGATAAACTTCTTGGGAGTTGTCCTGGACACATCCTTCCTAAGAGTCTTCCTCTGTCCAGAAAGCAAGAGCTTTCTCCCCCTCTACTTTTCACAGTTGGCTCACAGGACACACCTCACAGCAAGGAAGTTCCTGCAAGCACTAGGGTACATGGCATCCTGTTGGTGCCTTTGGCCAGGCTACACATGAGAAAACTGCAGTGGTACCTAAGAAACCTGTGGTGCCAACATTCTCAGTCACTGGAACTACAACTACCTCTGATTCCCTACTTAAAGGAGGGACTCCTGTGGTGGGCAGAAGTCTGAAGTCTGTACACTGAACAGGGGTCTATCATTTTGCACCTTTCCCCAAGGCCAGACCATCACCACAGATGCCTCAGACACGGCCTGGGGGGGGGGGGGCTCATTTAGGAGACATGCACTCAGGGCGCCTAGGGATCAGAGGGATTTAGCCCTCCACATCAACCTGAAGGAAATTATGGTGGTGCACAGGGCTATAACAGCCTTCAAGGCCCACCTCAGACCAGGAGTGCTTTTGATCAAAACAGACAACACCACGATCATGTGGTGCATCAACAAGCAGGTGGGAACTCGCTCCTACCTCCTTTGTCATTTAGCCTTGCTAATCTGGCAGACAGCCTCAATGTTGGGAACTATATCTGATAGCACAGTACATCCCAGGGGAGAATAACACCCTAGCAGACCACCTCAGCAGAAGTGTCTTGAACCCCCACGAACGGCAGCTACAAAGGAGACCTTCCTCAGCATCATACACCTCTGGGGGGGAGGCGCCAGAGGTGGACCTCTCTGCAGTCATAGAAAACACAGTTGACCAGGTTCTGCACCAAGGGAGTTCCATCCATGAGCTTGGAAGGTGGATGCGGTCTCCTTCCACTGGGGCAACATCTTTGTGTACACCTTCCCTCCCTTCTCAGTGATTCCCAGGGTACTTCTAAAGATCAGGGAGGAAAACTTGTCCTCATTGCACTGAACTGGCCTGCTTACCGAGGCAGCACTGGTGCCTTTTGCTCCTCACCCTGACCAAGGAGCTGCCCATGAGCCTGCCTCTCATAGAAAAACAGCTAACCCAAGAAAAAGGGTCAGTACTGCATCCAAATCTTCAAATACTCAGCCTATCCGCATGGCTTACACACCAGAGGCTGATATCAGGCCACCTTTGAGCAAGCAGCTTCTGGATATCATTAAGGAGGCCAGGAGGCCCAGCACCCAGAAATCCTTCTCTGCAAAATGGAAAAGATTTACTGCCTGGTGCCAAGCTAAAGGTGCAAGCAGCTCCCATGCCATTCTCACTTTGGTTCTAGATTTCCTAGCGGAGCTCGTGCAAAAGGGATCATCATACTCCATAAAAATTCATGCCTCCTCTATCTCTGCTCATTCCCCTACAGAACAATCTATATTCTCCCACCCCCTGTTAAAACAATTCCTTGGAGGTGTGTCACACATCAGAACACCTAGAAGACCACCCACTTCTGCGTGGGACCTGAACTATGTACTAGAAAAATTGACTTGGCCTCCTTTTGAACCAGCTGCTTCAGCAGAAGTTAAGCGCCTGTCTTGGAAGGCTGCCTTTCTGCTAGCCATAACCTCAGCCAGGAGGATTTGCAAGCTGCAGGCCCTCATGCCCATTGAACCCTTTATTGTCTTCCATGCAGACAGGGTGTCTTAGAACCAGTCCCTCCTGTAGGCCAAAGGTGGTATCTGACATGGCCCTTAATCAGGCTATCCATCTCCCTACCTCTTTTTCTAAACCCACAAAGCAGGGGAGATAGGATCCACATAAATTAAATGTGCATGGACAGCTTAGATACTATCTGGATAGGACCAAGTCTTTCAGAAAGACTGACCAGCTGCTGGTCAGCTTCGCCCCAGGGGCAGAGGGGAAACCTAAATCCAGGGAGGCCATTTCTAAATGGATTTCACACTGCATCCATTTCTGCTTCTCCTCCCATGGGAAAATACCTCCCAATTCTGTCCAAAGCCATTCTACTAGGGCAGCATCAATTTCCACTGCCTTCCTCAGAGGAGTCCCTACCAAGGATATTCTAGAAGCTGCCACCTGGACATCTGTTCACACCTTCACAAAACACTACCAACTGCCTCTTTACTCCAAATCCCAGGCAGGCTTTGCTTCAGCAGTCCTGCAGGGCATAGTGGCTTCTACTTAGAACAGTGCAAGCCTATTCTGACTCCTTTCTTTCATTCCTTCCTTTCACCCTACTTTTCAGCTTTGGGAATCTTCCCACAATTAATGACTGCAACAGTGAAATAAGAAGACTGTAGTACAGTTATGTACGCTTATCATAAATAGATGTTCGAGGTATTCACTGATGCAGTCCTGCTTCCCTCCCCCCCTTTTTTTTCCTTCATACCTTATTATACCTAATGGCTTACCACAGGTTGGTCTTCCAGACCTTCTGGGGAGTGCTCCTATAGGCTGAGGCAAGAAAAACTGATGTAATGGCATCAGCTTCCTCCCTTTATAGGCCTGACGACCTGATGTCAGTCTCTGGTGACCTGCAGCCGACACAGGAGGGATATTCTTTACTGTGGTATTCAGGCTGGATGAGGGCTACCCAGCAGGGATATAACCCACAAGGGATGACTGCAACAGTGAATACAGAGTATCTACATTTGTGGTAAGTGTACACAACTGTACCTTGCCTAAGTAGGTAGGTAGGGATATGATCACTAACACTGTCAGGCAGACTACCCTAATGTTGGTAGCGGTTAGGTTTATTGGTTAACATCCAATCTAGTGTAGTTTTTTTTTTTATTAATTCTGGTGGGTCCCTGTACAAGTTGAATGAAACCAAATAGGTTAATGAAGTTTTTAGGGGTGGATGAATTACAGGAGGACCAGTCCATGTTAGTTACCCATTATGATGGTTTCATGAGATGTGGTGCTAGATATGGTTTGAAGGATATGCTCAATAATGAGAACATTATTGCCAGGTGGGATGTAGATGGCTATAATGGTAATGAATTTATTTTGGTTAAGTAGAAGCTTGGTTGATAAGATATCTGTATTTTCTAGGTTGGGTATGTTGAGGTTGACTGATACAAGTGAAAGGTTAGTCTTGTACATTATGGCCACACCTCCATCTTTTCTTTCTTTCCTGCCCACTCTAAATAGGCTTTTTCCAGTAGGGGTAATTTCATTGTCAAATGTGTCTTAAGTCAAGTCTCAGTGAAGGCAGCTATGTCAGGAGAGTAGTGAGATAACGTAGCATGTAATTATTGGACATTTACTATGCTTCTAAGGTTTAGATTAAGGAGTAATAACTGAGTATTTGAGAGAGATTTAGTAGGTGGTGTACTTGAGGTGCTATAGGAGTGCTATTTGGATCAGGATTAGGATGTATATCACCACTAATTATGAGCCTCAAAGTGACAGTAGCTAGAGTACATAGTAGTCTGGATATAAAGGTATGTCTGAAGAACGATGGTTTGGAGTTGAGGAGTTTTAGATAAGTCAGTTTATAAAAGGTTTGATTTTAGTAGTATTAGTGATAGCTGATGCAGTTTGAAAATGGATGACTTTGGAGTTGAGTAGAAGTAGCTTTGTGGCTGGTGATTGGGGGAATTGGGATAAGTTGGTAAGATGTAAGGTGAGCAGTTATGGCTAAAGCAATGAAAGTGATAGTGCATATTAAATGAGCTGTCATGGTTATTTAGTTTCTGAAATGACCAGGACTGTAATTGAATATGAACTGGGTGGTAATATTTATTATGGAATAACCGTTTGTAAGAGGAATAAAAATAAAACTAGTGTTAAGAGTTGTGAATAGCAGTATAAACAGGGTTTGTAAATATATGTTGCTACTATTGCCTGGGTAGATAAATTGGCTGGTAAGTCTAATTGATTGGCCAATGGGGAGGGAGTGGTTAGATAGAAATGTAGGAGTGTCGGGAGTGGGTGGGAATGGAGGCAGGGTAGGAGATTGGAGTGGACCACAAGCAATGCGAGGGCAGAATGGAGTGGTCTGAGCCTTGGATGATCGTGTCCCAGAAACAATCTACCTTATACTTTTCGGTCAGGTACATGTCAAAGTTAATAACTTACTTCAGTAGGATATTACAGTCCTGAATAAATTATATAGGAGAAAAACAAAAAAAGTAAGTGAAGGAAAGGAGACTGGGCTGTGACCAAGGACAGCAAGGTCCTGGATAGCAGCTGAAACAGTAGAGTAAACCTAACAGGTTGGAGGGAAAAAGCCCATTGCTGAAAGGGGAAGGTGGAGCATTCCAGTAGTGTGCCATCCAGAAAAACAGAAGGGCCAGTAATACAATGACAGAAGGTAAGTATTTCATAACAAAGTTAAATATACACTGCCGATGTTTAATGTATGAGGGTTTTCCAAAAAGCTAATTCTCCCCTTTTCCTAGGGAGATGTGCAGTGGAGGCAACCGTTTGTCACTTGGTACTTTCTGGCACTCACAATTAAACTCTGGAATAGACAAAAAACACAGAAAATTAAGAATTGCAAAAGATACTAGTAATAACAAAAATAATAGATTATAGCAGTGAAACATACCAGTTCTAGCTAGAAACCAAGCACAGTAAAACTTTCTGTAGCATTAACACCACAGACTCCTAATATTTAAAGGTTTGTCCTAGGTAGCTATAACAGAGGTACTGTCAATACTGATACAGCCAAATGTTCTAGAAATGCATAGTAGCACCTATGCACAGCCATGAATTGACATTTTAAACAGGTACACTATATGCTCTTCTAAAGACATATCTGCTTCGCAAGCCCCTGAGCCTCAGCCCCCTGCTCTTAAAAAAAGACTGGTTGTGTAAAGTGCCCAAGGCTCATTTTTGTATAAGAATCCCTCCTCGGAGCCTTCTGTGATTTCTCTCAGCTGAAAAACCTACTAAACTACTTGCCTCTTGCAAGCTCTTGGCTTCAGGATGGGTACGGAAAGAAGGGTGTATATCTGTGCTGCCTTAACTTTTACAGCCATCATTTAACAGAGTTGTATGACTAAGGTATGTTCTTGCACTTCTTGCCAAACTTGGGAGGTGGTGTTTGCTCTGTTCTGCTTCTCAAGTAGCTCAGCGTTCCATCAAATGCTATTATGGATGCTGCTTATGTTTCCTGTAGGGTTGATGTGTCAGGGCCAGTCATTAGGAGATATTCCTAGCTTAGGTTATAATCTCTCTCCCTGACGATGTGAAGGTGGAATTATTGGACTCTCCTTTAGATAATCAAAAATCTATTTGGTTCTTCTGCTGATTATTTTTGAAGCTCTGTAAGATAAAGGGAAGGTCACACTAGACCTTTAAAGTTTTCATTTTACCTATTAGTAAATGTTAAAGGAATTACCCATTTAAGGTAACTTTTTGTGCGCAAGCATCATAAACGGCCTTTAAAGGGCATAAAGCCTTCTAAGAGTGTTTTCTGCGAAACCAGGTCAGGATTCTACTGGTCACAAGGCTTCCTCCCTGGACAAGTCACCGTTTTTACAATCCTATTTTCTCATTTGGCAAGAAATCACCACAGATTCTTGTTCTGTCAATCATTCACAACACTTAGTTTCATGGGGCAGAAATATCTTCCTCCCTTTTTAGGGATCCCTCAACCCTCTCCTTATTAGTTGCCTCATTTTTCTCCTCTTAAAGACCTCTTGGCTCAAGGTACTATTCAACAAGTGCCTCCTTGTCAAAGGGGCAAAGGTTTTTACTTAAGGATGTTTTGGTTTCCAGGAAGGAGGGTTCTTGGAGACCCATTCTAGACTTCTTTTTTTTCAGTACTTTTCTAAGTTTCTCCTTTCAAAATGCTGACACTAGTTTTTGTTCTCTCTGCTTCTTCCTCAAGCCTTTCTAGTGTCTCTGGACCTGAAGGATGCATATATGCATCCCTGTTCACCCTCTCTTCAGGAAGTATTCACAATTCGCTGTTCCTTCTTTACATTGTTCGTTTTCCACATTGCTTTTTGGTGTTTCTACAGCACAGAGGATCTTTACCAAATGTCTAGCCCTGGTCCTAGCCTTTTGCAGGCTTCATAGAGATTAGATTTTTCTCTGTCTGGCCGACCTTCTCATTCAGGCTCCCTCTCTGCAGTTGCAGTTCAGTATGTTTCTTTGCAGTTTGGGCTTCATTCCAAATCTAAAAAACCCAATCCTGATTCATTACAGTGACCAGATTTTCTAGGTATGCAGGATTCAGACCCTTACTGTGACTGCTTTTCTTCCTCCTCCCTAGGACCTCTCCTTGACTGTTTTCTTTCAGTCTTCATGGCATCAACTATTCCAACATTTCCTTTTGCCAGACTTCATGAAGAAATTCCTGTGGTGTCTGAAGATAGTTTGGTTTGCAGCATTGTCACACTTTCCTCTCCTGCCTTGCTTAAAGACGGTACAATGGGAAATAATTTCTGTGGTAGATGCACTAGATAGCTAAGACTCCAGGCTTTCTTTTTCAGGTATGGTCCCCACTCAGGAACCATTTACAGATGCGTCAGACCTGGCTAGGGGGATTAGTCTCCACAGGACATGGAGCATATCAACATCAAGGAAATGAGCTTTTATCCTTAGTCTTCAGGCTTTGCATTACCTTTGGACTCCAGGGTGACTGAATTTTCACAGACACCACTGGGATGTGGCACATAAACAGGGAGGAACCAAGTCTTGCTCTCTTTGCAGACTAGCCATCATAGCATGGGATTTTGTCATCTCCCATCATTTTATTCTTCAAGCAGTTTATATTTCCTTAGAACACAGTGTTGTGGCAGACAGTCTGAGAAAATTCATGGCAGATCTTTGAGTGGATGCTTCTCAGAGGTGTTATGGACATTGGCGGGGTACTTTCTCCTCATGCAGCTTTTTTTGTCTGTCCTCAGGAAAGACATCTCTGCAGTTCTGTTCCCAAAGTGCCAATCCCTCTGGCCTGGCAAGTGGGCAGTGTCTTTTTCTTGGAGAGGATGTTTGTGTATGCATATCACCCTCTTCCTCTATTGCCAAAGGTCCTTCACAAGATCATGTGAGACATGCCCAAAATATTCCTTGCAATTCCCTTTTGGCCTAGACAGCATTGGGTTCCCATTCTTTCATCTGGTCATGCGCCATCCTTACAAGTTACCCCGTAGGATGTATCTACTTTCACAGGACAAGGGCTCCCTAATTCACCCTCTTCTCACCCTATGGATGAGGCTCTGGTTGATTGGTGTTGAAAAGGAATCAAACCCTGTTTTCTGAGGGCATGCTTCAGGTTTTACAAGAAGCCAGAAAAAACATTACTATAAAATCTTATGTTGGTAAATGGAAAATAGTTTCTCCTTGTCAGAAAAATGAACAGGACCCTCTCTTAGTGGGTATTCCTACTGCATTTTTTTTTTATTCTTTTTTTTGAGAGTTGCTCAATTCTGGTTTGGCATACTTTTGTGTTCAAGCTCGTGTCGGCAATTTCTGCCTGTCTGCCACTCTCCTCTAAGTGTGAGGTTAACCAGTTCCTAAAAGGTGTCCCTCATATTAGGTCTCCAAGAAAATCAGTTCTTCCTCCTTGGTACCTCATCTTTATTCTTGAATAACTGACTCAGCCACATTTTGAACCAGCAGCCTCTTCCCCTTTAAAATTATGTACCTGGAAAATGAACTTCAAGCCCTTATGACAGCTCCTCCTTTTCTGTTTTTTTTTTTTCAGAGAGATAGGGTGTCTCATAGAACCAATCTTTTTATGCCTGAAGCAGTTAATTTGTCTTTGAATAAGGCCATCCATTTTCTTTCCTTTCCATCTGCTTCATAGGTTCATAGATAAGTAAATGTACAGCCAGATAGATGGCAAAGACCCCTCAGCCAGAGGGAGAAGATAAATATTTAAATGGAAAGCCAGAAATAACACTCCTCAAAATAGTAAGAGTCTCCTCTATTCTTTAGATTTGCATAGACAAGGCTAAAGATGATAGGAAATCTGAGCAGCTTCGTTTCTTTTCAGGACAAGAAATTGGGTTTGGCTGTTTCTAAGCAAACCATTTCTTGGATTTCGCAAGCCATTTATTTTTATTTTTTCATGACAAGCAACTTGATCTGTTCATGCTCATTTTACTAGGGTGATCACTTCTTATGCTTTTTTCAAGGGTCTTGATGACCAGTCCATTTTGGAAGCTGCTGCTTGGTCTTCTGTACATAATTTTGCTAAGTGCTACAAGTAATATGTGATTTCTAGGGCCAGAATAGGTTTTATCAAGTCCCATCCTCCATAGGTTTTTTGGAGGTTTCTTCAGTTCCATCTTCCTCTCTCCCATCTTTTACAGTAGCTCTAGTATTCTTCCTTGTGTAAGGAATACTGCAACAGTGGTTAAGGTCCTAGTACAGTTATGTCAGACCTTACCATACCAGTAGATGGGCCCCCCTTATCACTGTAACAGTATTTTACTCCTTTCCACTTAGATTTGTCCTTCTTCCTCTAGCTGGAGAGTTGTCTTTTCCAACTTTCTGGATGGACATGTATTTCTTTTCTGTATTTTTCTGCATCTGTTTGCAAGAGGCAGTTCATTTCTGAAAATTTGACACTCATGCGTCACTTGTGTACCTTATGCCTAGGATGCAGGACATGCAGTGGATATAAGTTTACGCACCCCTGTTAAAATGCCAGGTTTTTGTGATATAAAAAATGAGACCACAATAAATCATTTCAAAACTTTTCCCACCTTTAATGTGACCTTTAAGCTGTACAATTCAATTGAAAAACAAATCTGTTAGGAGAAAAAGTATAAAAAAATAAAAAACTTGCAATAAGCTGGTTGCATAAGTGTGAACATCCTTAAACTAATACTTTATTGAAAGTAGATAAACAAGGAGGAATAAGATAATACTCACTTTGGAGACTGGTTATGATTGTGTGGGACATGGCAAGCTATCACAGTGCGTTTCCTCTGGCAACTTAGTCCCCCAGAAGAGAACACAGTAGTAGAGTCACAGTAAGCTGCCTATCGGGCGCTAGAATCCGCCACATAACAACACACAAGGTCCTCACACCACAGCATAGCACACACACAATACATGTCCATGCTGGTGTGTGGTGAACGAGACCTGACCTCCTCTCCTGGACAAAAGAGACATAGAGGAGCTCTCTGATCTTATGTTATGCCAGGCAGCAGTACCCCCCTAACCTGGAGCAGTATCCTTCCTTCACCAAGAATGATGCCACAATATAGAGACAAGATGATCAGCTTAACCAATTGGCTTAATGTCTGGTATAGTGCTTTTAGGCAAGGCTCAAATTCTAAACCTACACCTAGAGAAAACAAAATGGAAGAAATTGAGGGGTAATGCTCTCAATGCCAGAGTCTAAATCTCAAAAGTATGAGAAACATCGATGTCTGTGCTGTAACTGAAACCTGGTTCAAGGCTCCTGAGAGCACCCTGTATCCATATCACACTGGTGATGAAGCACGAAAACCATCCAGGTGCCACTAACACAGGGGCAAAATCCACAAATTGCTTCTAAGGTAAATTGCCCATGCAGCCACCCTCTCACCAAGACCCACACAGCCTTCCTGAAGAGGACATAAATATGTGTAAAAACAACACCATCATATTGGGTATTGGGTACTACAGGACTGAGAATATACATTACTCACATTACCTAGCAGCTTTCTCTAACCGCGGTTCCTGGAGTTCATAAAAATGCCATGGAACAGCTAGCTCTAGTCACCCCCAGAGAGGAAAATATATATAGATCTCATCATCACAAACATGGGGACAAAATGCTCCTTCAAGGCCTGGAGTCAGAGGAAACCACAACCCAGCCTTGAAGCCCCCTTAAAAAATGCCTATATGAACCTCCAGGAGACTGCATGGATGGCAATCCCAAATAAAAAAAGACTCTTTCCCACACAGGCAAAGCGTCCAGTCTGGTGGACCCCCCCCAACAATTAAACTACTTAAAGAGGAGAAAGCTTACATGATAGAGAAAAAAATCCATAAAAGGAAGTCACCCTGATCATTATTAGTAAAAAACGAGAGAAATATGGATTCAAAAGGACAATCATAAGGCCTTTTTTTCAGCTATGTTAGGAACCTGTGGAAACTCAGATATGCTCAGAATTAGTCCAAATGATACAAAAAAAAAATCACTGAACCACAGACATTGCCAACATACTGGCCAGACAGGTCAGTGCACTTCACCCCTGAAAGCTCTCTAAAGCTAAAAACACAGCATCAATGGGACGGATGGTGTCCCCGAAGGCAGCTGTTTAATCTCAGCCTTACCACAGGATGTCCCACTCCACAAAGGTGGGGCTCTACTGACCCTCTGGTAATTACCCCATACAACAAGTCTAGTCTTAGTCTGCAAAGAGGAGAGGATCATAATGGAGGAAACAAAAACATATAGGGACTTGCAGCAGACATTGACCACCCAGTTTGGCTTTGTCAAGGGAAGATCATGCCTTTGAACTTGGCTAAACCCATATGTCACAAGATGGGTTGGTAAACGGCTTAAGGACAGAACCCACAGGGGGTTAGAGCCGTTGCTGGCGGTGTCAGACTCCAAGCCCACAAGTGGTGTCCCACAGGTCCGTCGTCCTGCCCCCTATTGTTTGGCATCTACTTCTCAGAAGTACAGGCCAAAATCATCTCTGGGTCACTGCTGACAGAGGCACAACAAACTAATGGGCACAGTATTTTTTCATATAACTAGGCTTATAAATGCCTTAGGGCAGATAGCCTAGTATAAACCTATGAACCTATGAACCTAGAGTTCTTTAGCAGATCCAGGAAGGTCCCTCAAGTGAGTGCTAAACCAGGTGGTCTTCCTGCACATACCTCACAAGTGGAGGATTTCTCAAATTCATCTGTTTCTTTAGTCTAAATGGAGAGCTGAAGCAATTATTTTCCAGAAAACCTTACAAAGAGGCCTGAAAGACTGATACCTTTTCAACACCCAGGGCAGGGATGTGTATGTATTTCTTTCCCCTCAATTCCAAAATCCTTCAAAATATCTGGAAGGGTTTAGCAAAGATGCTATTGGTTACTCCCGTTTGGACCAGACAATACTGGTTCTTCCTTCTAATGCAATTGGCCGAGGACAATTAAGAGACATTCCTCATAAAGTGGATTTGCTCATACAGGACAAGGAAGCTTGATTCATCTCAATATTCAAAATCTGGGACTTCCAAGATGGCTGCACACTGATCAACAACCTAACTTCAGCTCTCCTAGTGTGGAAAAAGAGAATGGTTAGTAAGCCAGTTTTAGTAAAATTCAGTTACTAGCTAGTAAGTACAGTGCCTGAATGCTGGCAAAGAAGATACTTACAGCCTGAAAGAAAATTAGCTGCAAAAGACTGGAGACTACTGACCTATGAAGAATCCTACAGCTGCCAGCGCAAAAAGCAGATCAAGCTCCAGCTTTGGTAAGTAGGATATACAAAAGTTTGTCCATCAAAAAGTGAGCCATCAAACAGAAGGGGGCTGTGCTTCTCACTCTTTTAATCATAAAGCTCATAGAGAGATTTTGCTAGGGAAACATTTTCCAGTGTGCCATAGGAAATGCTTGAGAGGCATAAAACAGCACAAGAGTTGATGAGGATCATCAGGAGTACCTTGGACTTGAACCTACATCTGAGGTTGAGACATGGAGATGAACAGGAAGAACAGCAGCACTGAAATTAGTGAATAAATGTGAGACTATAAAGCATCAGTCACATTTGTGAAATATGGCCTTGCAAGAAAAAGTGGAAAGATTAGACTTGACTTTGTTAAACGTATGGGAGACTGAGACATGTATCCCACTTGTCATTAATGGCTGGAAGGATACCAGAAAGAAAAAAATATCTGTAAGCAAAGCCATTTTTGATATTTGTATAAAAAAATAATTGTATAAATTGCATGATCTGAAGTAGTTAGTTCATTTGTTCTGCAACCTGTGGGTCTCTGATCCGACCGGCAGCTTTCCAAGCTTCAAGATCTGAGCTCCTAGCTCCTCCCCTCTACCCACAATTCCCTGTCACCACCACACTACCTTAGATCGTTTTTGCCGCGGCTTGAATACAAGCGTCTTGAGAAGAGCTCCTGAGCTTAGACAGGGAAGTGAATAATTTTTTCAAGAGATTTTTCTTAAAAGTTTAATAAGTTAAAAAGAAGAATATTTAGAGTGTTTCTCTGCCCTTTTTTGTTTTCGGGATTGCGTTTTTATTCATTTAAACCTTCCCCTAGGTGTTTGGGCGTGTGAGTGTGTGTGTTAGCAAAATGGCCGAAGG
The DNA here is from genome assembly GCF_019279795.1 of Protopterus annectens. NCBI lineage: Eukaryota > Metazoa > Chordata > Ceratodontiformes > Protopteridae > Protopterus > Protopterus annectens. Next base: position 763,081,125 of record NC_056728.1, on the reverse strand, counting down.
CCATAAAGCTATTTTTTCAAAGTGCACTGGGTGTGGCCATAACCTTTCTCCAGCTGATGGCCACACTCAGTGCGTTATATGCCTGGGGGTTGTTCATTTGTCTTCAGACTGTCAGGTTTGCGCAGCCTTCAACCCCCGGGCTGTGAGGGACAGGAGGAACAGGCTTTTTCTGGCGGGATTGACTTCCCCTGGAGGAGACCTCTTCCTCCTCTCCCTCCAAGGTGCAGGCTGCCCAGGTAGCTTCGGCACCCCTGATTCCCTCGACTCAGGCTGGGACTCAACCTCCCACAACTGCCTTGAGTACGAAGGAAGTTCAGTCTTCTCCTTCTAGGGAAAAGCACAGGGAGAAGCACAGACACAAGAGGAGAGCCGAGCCTCATCCCTCGGCTCCGTCTTCAAAAATTGTTAAATCGCCTCTGAGGGTGTCCGGACCTTCTCCTTCTCTGCTCCGATCTCCTTCATTCTCGCCGGAGGAGCTCTTATCACCCTCGAGGTTGTTGAGGCGGCCCTCCAGGCCCGCCTCTACGACCTCCTCTAGATCTACTAGGTCTCTCCGACGCCGATATAGATAGGATGATGCGTCAGTTTTTGCAGACCCAAATGCAGATGGGGGTGCTCCTGCCAAGTGCAGCTTCAATATTTGCCCCGATTTCTCCTTCAACCCGGATCCGGATTTTGGAGTCTTCGGATCCAGGCCCTTTCGGAGCCGGGGTTTTGTCGGCGCCAGTGGCCCAAGCCTTCTCGACGCCGACCATACCCTCGAGTATCTCGGATCCCAGCTCTCGGGGCCGTGGGCCGGGCGTCGGATCCGTGGGAGCGGGTGCATCTTCGGCGCCGCCTATGTCTGAGAGCACCTCCCTTTCGGATCCGATGGATTCGGCACCGACCCCGATCCCTATCTTGGAGCCGAGGAGACTGCTCTTGCGGTCGGAAGAGAGTAGTTCTCCCTCTGCGTTCAAGGTAGTGGAGAGGGTACTGTCTAGGTCTTCCAGGTCCCAGACTCTGGCTTTGGATCCCTCGCTTCCCCATTGCATACTGGTCTAACTTCCATCATCCTTCCATCGGGACAGCCTATTCAGATCCTCCGGTTGGTTCCCTCTGAGGAACAAGAGGCCGTTGACGAGCCCTCTTCTGACAGTCCCACAGAGGAGGTGCCTCGTAAATGGACGTGTAAAAGGAGGCACATGGACTTTCCCGAGTCCGTCACCACAGATACGGACTTAGAGGAAAGGGAAGGTTCCCCAAGGTCACCCCCCGAGGATGTCTCCTTTGGAGACATCATGGAAATGTTGCATATTGGGGGGAGGGGTCCTGCCCAAAAACCTTTCTCGGAGGAGTCCGTATTTCTGGAGGCGTTTGAAGCGGGCCCATCTACCTCCTGGGTGTCCCCACCGGCAGATCCCCTGGTAGATCTGACTACCAGGGCTTGGCAGGATCCCGACACCGTGGAGCCTATCCCACGCCGACCGGATAAAATCCTTAGCCCCCCTTCAGACAGGCAGGCTTGGGCCAAAGGGTCTCCAGTTGATGCCATGTTGGTGGCTGCTGCCACTAAGAGAGAACTCTCCCAGGAGAGCTCCACGGTTCACCCGCCGGACAAGGAGTCCCGGGTGCTGGACCATATAGGGAAGCGGACCTTTGCTTCAGCAACCTTCTCCGTGAGGGCGCTGAATTATATGGTGCATGTCATCAGGCTGCAACGGGATTTGATCAAGGAATACACTGCAGCTCCACCTGAGTCCATGTCGGTCTAGGACAAAACCGTGTTCTCGACATGTATGGCCACTCTCAAGTCCATTTCAAATACGTCCATGCGGCTACTGTCTTATGCTACGGAGGGAGCCGCAAGGGCCAGCGGGGCAGGTGTTGTCTTGAGACGTCACGCCTGGCTCCGTCTTTGTAATTTCACGGAACCTTTCAAGGCATCTTTTGCGAACGCACCCTTTGACGGCTCTTCGCTTTTTGGCAAGACCGTACGCGATACACTAGTCCAAAGCGAGGAGGATGGGAAGACGCTGTCTGCCGTCGGAGTCTGCTTCTCGAGCCCCCAACGTTCCTTCTCAAGGAATCAGAGGGGGCAAAAGAAGCTGTGGTTCCGCAAGTCTCAGCAATCCTATCCAGCTTCGGACTCCGCGCTCAGCAGAGGCAGAGGGGGGCAGGGTGGAAGCCGGCCCAGAGGCAGAGGGGGACCATGTAACTTCGGGTCTAGTGAGCCTTTCTCCGTGTGACCCGTGCAGCAGCCCTGAGGGCTTACCCGACCGTCCAGCTCTGGAGGCAGTCGGGAGGTGTTTAACGAAGCACCTGTCAATGTGGGAGTCCATCATGAACGATCGATGGGTGCTCCGAATTATATCCAGAGGCTACAAAATTCCCTTTCTATTTCGTCCTCCCTCAGGTGGTCGCCTCCCTGATGTCCCACCCAATCAAAGAGAGGTGGCGACCGTAGAGATTTCAAATTTGTTAGAAAAAAGAGCCATCCAGCGGGTCCCCCCAGACCAATCCGGATTGGGCTACTACTCAAGGTTCTTTTTAGTGCCAAAAAAGACAGGGGACCTCAGGCCCATTCTAGACTTGTCCACCCTGAACATTTGTCCCCAAAGAAAAATTCCGGATGGTCACTCTACAATCTATTCTCCCCTTAATGCAGGAGAATGACTGGATGTGCTCTATAGACCTCAAGGACGCGTACTACCACATCCTAATGGATAGACTGTCCAAGAGGTTCCTCCGCTTCCGGCTAGGGACCAATCATTACCAGTTCAGGGTCCTTCCGTTCGGACTCACCTCAGCCCCCAGGGTGTTCACCAAAGTCATGGCAGTGGTTGCGGCCCACCTGAGGCTTCAGGGCATAAGGGTCTTTCCGTACCTAGACGACTGGCTCCTCACAGCAACCAACAGGCATCAACTTTGTACCGCGAGAGACTATGTGCGGACTCTTGCCGACAGCTTGGGCATCTCAGTCAACATACCGAAATCCTTTCTTCATCCTGTGCAAGCATTAGATTTCAAAGGAGCCAGGAATGATTCCCGATCTTCTCGGGCCTTCTTGACCTCGGACAGGCTGTCCAGCCTCTCACTCCAGGTTTTGGGTCTTCTTCGCACCAAAGCTCCGCCAGCGGAGTTAGTCCTGAGAGCACTAGACTCGATGGCAGCGGCTATTGGCCTCTCTCTCCCCATGCTCGCCTAAGGATGCGTATATTAGTGGACACTCCAAGTTCAATGGTCACTGTTATTCCACCCATTGAACACTCCTATCCCCCTGAGTAGAGTTTGCAGGGAATCCCTCCTTTGGTGGCTTCACTCCCCAGAACTCAGGCAAGGGAGACCCTTTGTGATCCCCCACCCCTCGCCAGGTCACATTAACCACGGATGCTTCTCGCCTAGGGTGGGGGGGACATTGTTTGGGCAGAAACGTCCAAGGAACGTGGACCTTGTCGGAGACCGCCTTGCACATAAATGTTCTGGAGATGAGGGCGGTGCTTCTAGCGTTGCAGGCTCTCCAAGACGTTCTGCCTCTAGGAACGATTGCAATACAGACGGACAATATGTCAGTGGTCTGGTATATAAACAAACAAGGGGGAACCAGATCCTACCCTCTTTGTCGAGAAGCCATGAGAGTTTGGGAATGGGCGATATCCACCAACCACTTTCTGATAGCAACGCACATTTCGGGACGATCCAACATTCTGGCGGACAAATTGAGTCGAGTAATTCTCGGTCATTACGAGTGGTCTCTCAATCCGAAAGTTGCAAAGGAAATTTTCCACAAGTGGGGTTGGCCTCGCTGCAATCTTTTTGCTACCCCCCAAAACACAAAATGCAGCGAGTTCTTCGCAATTCTTCCCCCAGAAGGGGAGAGCCCCAGAGACGCACTGATTTCATGCTTGGCCTCCCGGTCTACTCTATGCTTACCCCCCGCTTCCACTCATGGCAAAGTTCATTCAGAAAGCCGCACGGTTGGGGAACAAAATTATCCTCATAGCCCCATTCTGGCCTCGTCAAATCTGGTTTCCATACCTGCGGTCTCACAGTCTCTCCTCCCCTTTAATCCTGGATCCCATTCCAGATCTGATATCGCACCCAACGGGGTGCCCAACACCGAACCTGGTAAACCTCAAGCTCGCAGCTTGGTTGATCCAGTTCCACTAATGGCAAGGACTCCCGGAACCAGTGAAAACTGTTCTGGTAGCGGCTCATAAACCGTCCACCAGGAAAATCTATAATAGCAAGTGGAAACGATTTTCTATCTGGGCTAACAGCCAAGGTCTCAACCCCTTTACTGTTCCGATTCCTACAGTCTTGGATTTTTTGTCCATGATTTTTGAACAAGGGGCCAGTGCATCAACGGTAAAAGTACAGTTGGCAGCAATATCACATTTTCATGTGGGAGACTGATTAGGATCTCTAGCATCTTCAAAATTGTGTAAGACATTCTTGCGTGGCGTTTTCCTTCTCAAGCCACCAGTGAAATCCGTGACTCCCCCTTGGGACTTAACCTTTGTTCTGCAAGCCTTAACGAAACCTTTGAACCTGCAGCTTCTGTACCCCTTAATTTTCTGTCCTGGAAAACCGCATTCTTGGTGGCCATAACTTCTGCTAAAAGTGGTTCAGAGCTCCAAGCTTTGTGCGTGAAACCTCCCTATCTTATTTTCCACAATTACAGAGCGTCTCTCAGGACTAACCTGTCTTTCTTACCAAAAGTGGCATCTGTGGCAAATATCAATCAGACTATCAATCTGCCAGTATTTTTCAAAAATTTTCAAAATAAGGGAGAATACATGTTGCATACACTAGACGTACATAGACAGTTGCGTTTTTACCTGCACAGGACCAAAGATGTTCGTAAGGCTGATCAACTCTGTGTCATTTGCTCCTTCATACATGGGAAAAACCTATATCCAAAGTGACACTGGCTAATTGGATTTGTCAGTGTATTTCTCAGGCTTGTAAGGCATCAGGCAAAACAACCCCATTCAAAATCTGTGCACATTCCACAAGGTCCATCGCAACTTCTGCAGCCTTCTGGTCCAGGATGCCGTTGGACGACATATGTTCAGCAGCCACTTGGTCTTCTGCTCACACGTTTATTTCTCATTATAAGCTGGACATGATATCTAGAAGCAGGGCGTCCTTTGGCTCCGTGGTGCTTCGGAATATCCTCCCATAGACCACCCAGGTTTCTTTGTTTAGGTAGCTGGGGACTCTGTCCCACAGGTTGCAGAACAAATGAAGTAACTACTTCAGATTTAGAAGTTATGTACTCACCATAACGTTCCATCTGAGTAGGTACTTCATTTGTCTGCAACCATCCCCCCCTGCCATCCCCCTAGTTTGTATCGGGTTTCTAGGATCTTTATGATTCTTGAGAATATCTGAACCTGTTTATTACAGGTTTTTTCAGGTGATACAGCAAAACCGATCTGAGGTAGTGTGGTGGTGACAGGGGATTGTGGGTAGAGGGGAGGAGCTAGGAGCTCTGATCTTGAAGCTTGGAAAGCTGCTGGTCGGATCCGAGACCCACAGGTTGCAGACAATACCTACTCAGATGGAACATTATGGGTGAGTACATAACTTCTAATTATGTAGTAAGCATTTTCAGTGACTGTTTTATGTGGTAAAGATACAAAAGTAAACAAGCCCTTTCTTAACTGTAGACAGTACAGTGTAAAAAGAGAAGAAAAGCTGGATAAACACATATAAGTTAATATGCTGCAATCTTGGGGTGTGAGATTGGGTTTAAAAGTACATTGATCATAATAGATGTAGTGATGAGATGTTTTCTTACTTTTGCATTGTTAAATGTCTGGATTAATGTCCTTGGCTTAATCTAACAACAAACTTTTTTTGTGTAGGCATGTGGGATTTAAAAAAGAGAACTGTGAATGTATTGAAAAGTTTTCCTTTGGCAAATAAATGTTCGGTGTGAAAAGTCTGCAGCTTGAGGGCATTTGTATATTTTATTCTTTTGTTTCCATGGGGATAAGCTAACTACAGGTGCAGGCAAAAGTATTGAGAGCTCAGGGCATTTACTAAGGGAATCCTAAAATTTAAAGGTACAAGGGCAGCTATTGGACATGAATTAGAGACAGCAGCTTTCCTGGTACCCAAGTGCATTTACTATAACAGTGTATCATTTAGTTAGATTTAAAAAGAGCCAGTGCACTGTCTTAAGGCTAAAAATGTATGTTTTCTGAAAGTATACAAGCTGATGATCATCGTGTTTCACTGTTGCAGTCATTACACTTGGGTTATCCTGCCGTCAGGCGGTCCCGCAATCGGTCAGAGTTCCAAAGTCTTGGTCCGGTGTCGGTTGGTGTCGCCTCCTCCCTGACATCAGTGCATCAGGGGTATATAAGAAGCAGTCAACGCCATTTTCTTCAGCCTTTCTTGCCGTGCGGTGCCGACTTCTGAGATATCAAATTCGATTTTTAGAAGCGAAGTCTTCAATAAAGCTAAGTACCCCGTTGGGGAAACTTATTCTTGCCTCAGACTGATGCCAGTAAAAGTTAATAATTGTATTTCTTGTGGGAAGCAAATGCCTCAAAGATTTTCATTCTTACTGTATTCCATGCCTAGGCCCAGATCATGTTATCACTAGTTGTCGGTTTTGTGTTAGATTTAACAAACGCACTATTAAACGTCTGTCTGATTTTGCTCGCCATTACTTTGGCCGAAGGTTTAATTATACCATGCCGTCGGAACAACCGACCGCAATTCACAAAAAACGCAGAGACAAGGATAAGGACAGGCATCCGAGGGCCAAAACTGACGACGAAGCCTCTTCTAGGCCAGTCGTTGGTTCGCTGGTTCTCAGTGAGGCGCTTTCGCAGCCCCTGACACCCACTACCTCAGAGCCAGAGGCTGCTACCGACTCCCATGTGGAGGTGCCTAGGCCTCTGGATACTCAAGGTGTTGGGCCTATGGAGACTAACCCTTCAGATGGGTCCGGAGCCGCTGAGCAGGCATTGTCTTCTGAGGGTGTTTTCAGACCTTCACAACTTACCATTGCAACTACAGCCAGGTCTAAAACTACATTAAAGACAAAGAGGCAAGTACAGCATTCACCTGGACAGGCCTCCATGCCTAAAAGCAGATGCTCAAAATGGCCGAAGACTTAATTACTCTGATCAGGGGTTCCCATCCCCCTCCTGATAAAAGGCCTAGGCAGGATACAGACTAGGATTCCTCTGATCAGGTTTCTATATATTCTGATTCCTCTTCAGACCAGGGATACTCTTTACCCCCCTTTATAAGGACTCTGATGCTGAAGAATCAGTTCCTTCAGCCTCTCCTCCTGAGGATTATTCTTTTGGGGAAACTTTACATACCGTGAGGGAGCATTTCCATTGGGAGGGCCAGGATTACTCAGAATCCAAGAAAAGGCTCAGACTTTCTTTTATTGCCTCAGCACATGCCCCTTGCTATTCCGTCAGTGTTTGATATTGTGGATGATGTGTTCTCTGAATCCAGTTTAAATCCTAATTCTTTACCCACTGCTCCAGTCAAGCCAGGCAGGTACTAGAGTCCCTGACTCTCACAAATTTCTTTATAAAAACCCTGCTGCTGACCCAGAAACTATTTCCCAGGGTCCCAAAGGGGGGTAAAGGCTTCCACGACTAAAAATCCAGTTCCTCTGGTAGGGATTCTAGAGCATTAGACAGATGGGGGAAGAAAGTTTACACCTCTGCAACTTTAGCAGTGAGGGCTTTAAATTGCCAGTTTCACATGCTTAAATATCAACAATATTTACTCTCAGTTAAAACAGAAAATGAGTACAAGTGCAGAACAACATGACTATAAGGAAATGCAGGATTTATTGCATGCAGCTGAACAAGTGGGAAAGCATACTTTGCAATGTGGTTTTGATTCATTATAGGTTCATAGGTTCATACTACGCTATCTGCCCTAGGGCATTTATAAGCCTAGCCAGAGTGTGTTTGGCTTTCGCCACACATTTTAAATGAATTTTCTATGCCCTTTTTCGAGGTTAGTATACTGTGCCTCTGTCTAACAGTGACACAGAAGTGATACCCGGGGTAAACCTACGAACTCCCATCCACTCATCAAGATTCCTCTTGAAGAGAGTCAGAGGGACTCTGCCTAACCTGGACTGGGATTTTATTCCAGAGTGAAGGGAGCCTCTGGGTTATGAATCTATCCCTCCAGCATGTCCTATTTATTTCAGTGCTGTGGTTCAAGTCTCTCGAGCGCGTAGCTCGATGGGATTTGGATTTTCTGAGGTGCAGCATGTCCATTAATTCCGGGTTGGATATGGCTTTATACGTCAGGCACAGATCGCCTCTGAGCAGGCGGTATGCCACTGAGTAGAGCTGGAGTTTCTTTAACCGGGCAGCATATGGCATCTGTTTGAGCCCTTTGATCCTCTTGGTGAGGTACTTTTGGGGTCTTTCCAGTTGCTGCAGGTGTCTGGTAAGGTACATCCCAAAAGGGGCACTGTACTCAATTATGGGCTTGATGAGAGATGAGCAAAGAGGCACGATGACCTCCCCTGATCTAGATGTGAATCCCTTCATGATTAGGTGGGCTATATAAAATGTTTTTCTAACCACTTTGGCCACGTGGTTTTCAAATGAGAGATTGCTATCAACTTGGGTCCCCAGGTCCCTAATAACTACTTCCGTACTTAATGGATTACCACCTATGTGGTAATTTGTGGGCACTGTTTTTGCCAAAGGGGATGACTATACACTTTTTGGCGTTTAGTTTGAGGCCATGGCTCTGGCACCAGTTTTCTGTTTCTATGAGGCCCTTTTGTAGGATGCTTGTTGTCGGCTGGAGAGTCAATTATGGCGCCCAGTTTGCAGTCATCTGCGAACTTGGTCAGCCACCGTCCTTCCATGTTGGCCTGTACCTCTGAGAAATATATACCGAACAAGAGAGGTCCCAGGACTGAGCCTTGTGGGACGCCACTTGTAACTGGTTTGGAGTCTGACACGGCTCCAGCAATTCTAACCATGTGGGTTCTGTCCTTGAGCCAGTTTGCAACCCATCTAGTGACATAGGGGTTTATATTTAAGCTGGTGAGCTTATCTATAATGCCTGAGTGGGGTATTGTATCGAAGGCTTTTGCAAGGTCCAGGTAGGCTGTGTGGACCACCTTGCCCTCGTCAATGGCCTTGGTGACTGTTTCAAAGAAATCGACCAGGTTTAAGAGGCAGGATCTGCCCTTAAAGCCGAACTGGGTAGGATCCAGTGTCTGTAGGTCCCCAATATCCTTATTTAAGAGGTCCATGATGATCCTTTCCATAGCTTTGCAGACCAAGCTAGTCAGGCTTATGGGGCGATAGTTTCCAGGATCCGTTGAAGCACCACCTTTGTGGAGAGGGACCACTGTTGCTGTACACCACTCTTTGGGTACATATACTGTAGTAAGGCTGAGATTGAACAGTAGTTTTATGTTTGGGTTTAGCTCTTGGAGTTAATGTAGGACGCAGCCCAGGACACCGTCTGGTCCCATTGATGCTGTGTTTTTTGCTTTGGAGAGGGTGGCTCTTACCTGAGCATCTGAGATGTCAGGGGGGCAGCACTCTGCTGGGATAGATATTTGCCCTTTTGGTGGGGGGGGGGGAGAAAAGTGTGCGCTGAACCTGTCAGCTAGGATGTTGGCAATGTCTGTGGGTTTGGTGTATTTTTTGTCATTTTAGACTAATTCTGAGCATATCTGGGAATTCCCACCCAGGTTCCTAACATAACCAAAGAAAGCCTTGTGATTATCCTTAGTGTCCTGTGCAATTTTTCTCTCGAAGCTGGCCTTAGACGATTTTATGAGTGCCCGTAGTTTTTTGCTAATACTGATCAGAGATGCCTTCCCTTTTTGGGATTTTGTTCCATCATGTAGTAGCTTCCTCCTTCTATTGTATAGTTTGTTTATGGCTGGGGTCCACCAGACAGGACGCCTGCCTTTGGAGGATTAGGTCTTGGTTTTATTTGGGATTGCATGATTCATGCATTCCTGAAGGTGTTCATAGAATGCGTTTTATAAAGGATTCTGCAGTCTGGGCCGTATTTTCCACAGGCCCCGGGGGCTTTGAAGGATTCCACCTAGGTTTTGAGGAGTGTGAAATTTGCTTTAGAGAAGTTTTTCACTGTGGTTTTCTGGGCAGGGTGTAGGGTCGGTATGTGAATATCCAGTGAGATTAGTTTATGGTCTGATCTTACCGGTGAGGGATACACTTCTGGTCTGGAGCATACAGTCCCCATGTTGGTGATGATCAGGTCCAGTATGTTTTCCCCTCTTGTGGGAGTGGTAACAAGTTGTTCCATAGCATTTGAGTTTATAAATTCTAGGAACCTTTGGGCTAGGGTGTTGGAGCTAGAGTAATGCTCCCAGTCTATGTTTGGGTAGTTGAAGTCGCCCAATATAATGTTTGGAGAGACCTTCATATTTTCCAGTGTTCTCAGGAAGGCTGAGTGGGGTTCCTGGGTTTGGGAGGGTGGTCTGTAGCAGGCTATAAACTGGAAGGCAGTTTTACCCACTGTTAGTTGCACATGGATAGTCTCTGATGCTTCGTGCTGTGCCACCAACCTGGAGGTGTGGGTATCTTTGATGAATATTGATACTTCCCCTCCTTTTGTGGTTCGGTCCAAGTTTTGGGGCCGAAAAGCATGGTATGAGGTATAACCTGGTAATGCTGGGGTGCTCTCGGGAGCCTTGAACCAGGTTTCTGTTACTGCACAGATATCTATGTTCTCCATACTAAGGAGAGTTTTGAGTGCGTGCATCTTGAGGTTTAGACTTCTTGTGTTGAGTAGCATTCCTCTTAGATGTGTGTGTGTATATATGTATATATATATATATATATATATATATGTATATGTATATATATATATATATATATATATATGTATGTATATGTATATATATATATATATATATATATATATATATATATGTATGTATATATATATGTATATATATATGTATATATATATATATATATATATATATATATATGTATATATATGTATATATGTATATGTATGTATGTATATATATATGTATATATGTATGTATGTATATATATGTATATATGTATATGTATATGTATATATATATATATATATGTATGTATATATATGTATATATATATATGTATATATGTATATATGTATGTATATATATATATATATATGTATATATATATATGTATGTATATATATGTATATATGTATATATATATATATATATATATATATATATATATATATATATATATATGTATATATATATATATATATATATATATATATGTATATATATATATATGTATATATATATATATATATATATGTGTATATGTATATATATATATATGTATGTATATATATGTATATATATATATGTATGTATATATATATATATATATATATATATATATATATATATATATATATATATATATATGTATATATATATATATATATATATATATATATATATATATATATGTATATATGTATATATATATGTATATATATATATATGTATATGTATATGTATATATATATAACATGTGGGTTGTCCTGCCTCAGGCAGCCCTCGGTCGGCCGGATTCCAAAGTCTGGGTCCGACGTCGGCTGATGTCGCATTTCTCTCCGACGTCAGAGCGGCTGGAGTATATAAGCATCAGCCGACGCCATTTTCTTCGGTCTTTCTTGCCTCGCGGTGCCCGAAGCAGAAGCAGTTCGCAAGTGCCGGTCGGTCAGCTCCTGTATTCTACGATACTGAAGTCATCAAAAAAGCTAAGTACCCCGTTGGGGACCTTTTCTTGCCTCAGCCGATGTCAGAAATTACTGATAAAGTTAACAATTGTCTTTTTTGTGGTAAACAAATACCTCATAAGGATTTCCACTCTTACTGCCTCCCTTGCCTGGGCCCAGACCACGACGTCTCGGCCTGTGTAGCCTGTGCTCGCTTCAACAAGCGCACTCTCAGGCGCCGGGCGGAGTTCGCTGAAAATTTTTTCGGCGATAAATTTGCTTACAACATGCCGTCGGATCTTCCGACATCGCAAACTCCCAAAAAGCGAAAAGACCGGGACCGACATCCTCGGCCCGCGTCTACCACCGACTCCACGCCAAAACCTAGCGCGAGTGCTCCGGTTCCCTCTGAGACGGTCTCTCCACCGCTCCGAACCGAAGACACCGCATTACCGACGACTCCGACTCCAGACATTACTCCGACGCCAGTTATAGATTTTCCTCCGGATACCGAAACCGAGTAAATGCCCGAGATCATTGCTGTAGACAAGGTCACTCCTGCACGTGGAGCTGCCAGGCCTCCTATGGCCATGTCTATTAAGGCCTACACTAGGGCTAAGGCAGCCAGCAAAGCAAAGCATATTACTTCTAAATCCTTACCTCAGCCGACTCCGGAGACACAAATTATGTCCATGGCTGCTGATTTAATTTCCATGATTAGAGGTTCACAGACCCATCCTGAGAGAGCATCCCAGCCTCCTCCTGATAAAAGGCCCTGGGTTCAACCCTCTGACCCTACTCCTTCAGATGAAGACTCTGAGGGCTCTGTCCACTCGGATAGCCAGGAAGAGCTCTTCCAGACCTATGAGGACTCGGATGCAGAAGACTCCATACCTTCGGCCTCCCCACCTGAGGATATTTCTTTTGGGGAAGTTCTGCACACCATGAGGGAACATTTCAAGTGGCAGGGCCAGGAATATTCTGATTCCAGGAAACGCCTTAGGACTTTCCTTAAGAAGCCTCAGCACAGGCCCCTAGCTATTCCTCCTGTACTTGATGTTCTGGATGATTTGTATTCTGATTCTAGTGCTACCCCTGATGCTCTCCCTCCTGCTCCAGCCAAGCCAGACAGGTATTACAGGGTCCCAGAAACTCATTCCCATTTATTCAGGGCCCATACTGTTGATTTGGAAACTATTTCACAGGGGCCTAAAGGAGTTTCAGCCTCCACCTCAAAAAATCCTTTGCCCTCCAACAGGGAAGCAAGGTCATTAGAGAGATGGGGTAAAAGGTTTACACATCCACTACCTTATCTATGAGAGCTTTAAATTGCCTTTTTCATATGTTCCAATATCAGGATTATCTCTTAGAGGATTTACAAAAAAAACATTAGCTTCTCCTGATCCTTTAGACAGGAAGACTTTGCAGGAAGCTGTACATAACACTCAGCAAGTAAGCAATCACTTCCTGCAGTGTGGATATGATGCGCTGGAAGCTTCATGTAGGGCAGCTATGACAGGGGCAGTGATGCGTAGACATGCTTGGTTAAAAGATCAACCTCTACCAGATCATGTAAAAGCAAAACTTCTGGATGCACCTTTGGAAAAGAACAAGCTTTTTGGTGCAAATGCTAAGGATGTGTTAAAAGACCATCGAAGAAAAAGCAAAATCAGTTCAAATTGTAAAGGATTTCCTCCAGGTTCAACCCCCCAGATTCAGTAGGAATTGGCCTTCAAAAAACTGGTCCTTTCCTAATCCAGAAAAGTTTCAAAGGGGTAAGAACAGACGTGGCCGAGGAAGAGGCCAATACAGAGGCCCTTACAGGAGACGTCAGTGGCAGCCAGGAAACCAAAGAGGGTGACGCAGGGGTTTATCCTGCCCAACAACCACAATCTCCATGACTTTCCTCTACTACCGCCTACCAGGGAACAACTAGAAGCTCCCTTGGGCGGGAAATTATCTCTGCAGAAAACTGGCACAGACTGACGAAGGACAAATGGATTTTGGACATTATAGACAGAGAGTACAGGTTTCATTTTCATACCTTGCCAAGAAAACAAGGCATGCCAAATCTACCACAACATCAAAGGGCAGAGGCTATCAAGCAAATCACTCTGCTAACTCGAATGAAAGCAATAGAAAGAGTTCCACAACAAGAACTGGGGTTTTACTCAAGACTGTTCCTTGTTCCAAGAAAAGAAACCCAATGGAGACCAATACTGGACTTGTCCGCATTAAACACCTTTCTTATAGTACCAAAGTTCAAAATGCTGACTCTACAGCAACTCCTTCCCATGCTGGGCAAGGAGTCGTGGCTGATTACTCTGGACCTCAAGGAGGCATACCTGCATGTCCCTATCAGACACAGCTGCAGAAGATGCTTCAGATTTCTTGCAGGGCCAGAGCATTATCAATTCTCAGCATTGCCATTTGGCTTATCTACTGCGCCCAGAGTGTTTACAAAATGCCTGGCTTCAGTAATTGCTCATTGCAGGCTCCAGGGTATACAAATTTACCCGTACCTGGACGACTGCCTCATACAAGCGGACGACAAATTGATGTTGACAAAAAATCTGGAATATGTCATACGACATTTCAAGCTCTGGGATACACAGTCCACTTCCAAAAGTCAAGACTGCAGCCATCCCAGCAAATAATCTTCTTAGGAGCCAAACTAGACACAGCCTCTCAGATGGCTTACCTGACAGAAGACAAGCAAGAGAAGTTAACTCAATACTTCAAAGGATTAGCAAAACTCACCCAGATGACTGCAAGGAGATTCCTAGAGGCCCTGGGTTACATGGCATCCTGCATTCTACTGGTTCCATTAGCAAAACTACACATGAGAAAGCTTCAATGGTACCTAAAAAGCGTTTGGTCTCAGCACAGCAACAACTTGGAGACAATCATACCACTCATTCCATGCTTACAAAATGAATTCCTATGGTGGGCTTCGGTGAGCCAGGAAAACACAGGTATGTCATTCAAAAAACCACAGATAACACAGACCATGACTACAGACGCCTCAGACCTCGGATGGGGGGCGCACATGGAAGGCAGGTGTATACAAGGACAATGGTCTCCAAAGGAAACACATCTGCATATAAACCAAAAGGAAATGCTGGCAGTAATGCATGCTATCGAGGCTTTTCAAAACCAACTCCAGCAAGGTCACTTAATGATACGGACAGACAACACCACTGTGATGTGGTACATAAACAAGCAGGGGCACCCACTCTTACCCCTTTGCAGACTGACAATGCAGCTTTGGGAGAAATCACTGAGTCTAAACATCCAGTTACAATCACAGTTTGTTCCAGGAAAAGACAATGTGTTGGCGGACAGCCTAAGCAGGAATTTCACAGATCCACACGAGTGGAGGTTACATCCGAAGGCTTTCAGACAACTCACTTTGACATGGGGCAAGCCAGAAGTGGACCTATTTGCCTCTCACCTCAATCATCTCCTACCAAAATTTTGCTCAAGGACATACCATCCAAAGGCTTGGAAAATAGATGCTCTTTCATTCAACTGGAACTCCCTAGCAATCTATGCATTCCCACCTCTGCCACTGATTATCTCAGTATTACTAAAGATCAAAGCAGAGAAGCCCAAGGGAATCATAATAGCTCCGGATTGGCCAAGACAACACTGGTACCCACTACTACGGAGCATATGTCACACCAGGAGGTGGGCCCTCCCTCAGTGGCCTCTACTTTTGACTCAACACAATTTCGAAACGCTGCATCCAAACCTTCAGACTCTGCAGCTAACAGCCTGGGAGATCCCATAAATAGCTTCAACTTATCTCTCTCCAAGGAAGTTCAGCGGATACTAACAGAGGCTCGAAGACCGCCCACCAGAAAGGTCTACTTAGCAAAGTGGAAAAGATTCAGCAATTGGAATACCAGCAAAGGGCATGATGCATCATTACTGAACATCCCACTTATCTTGGAATATTTGGCAGATATGTTACAGAGTGGCCTCTCATATTCTTCAATAAAGATACATGCATCTGCTATTTCAGCTAGATACAACACTGATCCTCCTGTTTTTTCTCACCCCTTACTAAGACAATTCCTCAGGGGAATCAAGAACATTTAAGCCACCAAGAAAGGCCCCAGTGCCAGCCTGGGACCTCAATTTTGTCTTAGAAAAACTGACTCTACCTCCTTTTGAGCCAGCAGCTTCAGTTGACTTGCAATTTCTCTCATGGAAAACAGCCTTCCTGTTGGCAATTACCTCAGCAAGAAGGGTTTCGGAACTCCAGGCCCTAATGACAATACCACCCTTTATTATTTTCCACAGAGACAGGGTTTCATTAAGGACCAACCCTACCTTTATGCCAAAGGTGGTATCTAGGGTTTCTCTAAATCAAGCCATTCATCTGCCTGCTTTCTTCCCCAATCCTGAGAATAAGGGGGAAAGGCTTTTGCATACCTTGGACATTCATAGACAACTTCGATACTACCTGGACAGAACCAAGGCCAGTAGGAAGTCTGAACAGCTTTTTGTAGCTTACGCCCCTGCAGTCCAAGGAAAAGCAATTTCAAAACAGACTATTTCTAAATGGATTGGACATTGCATCAGATTCTGTTATTCCTTTCATGGAAAGACTGTTCCAGCCTATGTCAAACCACATTCCACCAGAGCTACAGCCACCTCTACAGCATTTTTAAGAGGGGTGCCTACAAAGGACATTCCAGAAGCTGCTACATGGAGCTCCGTGCATACATTCTCAAAACACTACAATCTCCCCCTATATTCCAGATCCAGAGCAGGCTTTGCTTCGGCAGTCCTGCAGGGTTTGATTGCCACACCTTCTCTTTCCTAGAGCATACCTCCTCCCCCAGCTAAGCTATGGTATTCTACCCACATGTTATGACTGCAGTCGCATTCTTGAAGGACATAGTACAGTTTTGTACCTACCATAAATGTAGATGTCCGATAGACATGCAACTGCAGTCGGGTTTTCCCTCCCTCCATACCCCTCTATGCTTAGGGTCCACTCCTATCCCCCTCACTCTTAGCTGGGGATATCTGTTATGGTGTATTTGTTTTATTGCTCATGTAATTGTTTGGAATCCTGTTTTTGTCTTCCAATTTGATTACAGCCTTCCTTGGAGGGCACCTGACATTTGGGGCAAGAAACACTGAAGAAAATGGTGTCGGCTGATGCTTATATACTCCAGCCGCTCTGACGTCGGAGAGAAATGCGACATCAGCCGACATCGGACCCAGACTTTGGAATCCGGCCGACCGAGGGCTGCCTGAAGCAGGACAACCCACATGTTATGACTGCAGTTGCATGTCTATCGGACATCTACATTTATGGTAGGTACAAAACTGTACTTTTCTTATCCTTTGTGATACCTATGGAGGTGGGTTTGTCTTTTGAGCCTTGCCTAAAAAAGGCACTATGGGGGTGGCAAGAGCCTTTGCCAATATTTGAAAGCCCAGGGGTGGCAGGTGCAAGCTGTCCGTAGCGAAGCAT
This sequence comes from Protopterus annectens, assembly GCF_019279795.1. Taxonomy (NCBI): domain Eukaryota; kingdom Metazoa; phylum Chordata; order Ceratodontiformes; family Protopteridae; genus Protopterus; species Protopterus annectens. The sequence continues at coordinate 763,063,910 of NC_056728.1, read as the reverse complement.
CGTGGCTTGTCGAGCATGTCATCCCAGGCTAACAGACATTGGATCCCCTTTGAATGACACCAATACTTAAGCCAATTGTTGAAATTGATCATCTTGTCTTCATATTGTGGCATCATTCTTGGTGAGGGTAAGATGATGCTCAAGGTCAGGGTCATACCGGCCTGGGCTACATGCTGAGAGAGTTCCTCTGTCTCTTTTCATGTAGTCCAGGGAGGTACGTTTCGCGTCATTCACACCAGCATGGACAATGACCGAGTCATATTTGTACTTGCCTTGGAGTGACCAGAGTGCTTGTGTTGTGGCGGATCCTAGCGCCCGACAGGCAGCTCACCGTGACCTTCTCCTTGTTCAGCCTGGTGAGCGGGACTTCTGTGTGCCTGACGATAGTCACCTATTACAAATGTATCAGGTGTGTTGTTTAGCTTTAAGGGCTGTGACTGTTCGGCACACTGGGTTTGTGAGCTATGTGTTGCACGTGTTTTGTTTTGGGGTAGCGGTTGCTTGGGTGTCTGCTTTGGAGGTCTCTGCTGCTTAGGCAGATTTTTATTTAGAGCCTCCGAGTATGTTTTTGTGTGTTTGTGTTTAGTTTGCTGTCGTGGTAGGTCTATGTGAGACTGGAATTGTAGTGAGTGTGGTTTCCTTATCCTCCTGACTGGTTACGCCAGTACTGAGTTGAGAGAGCTTAGCCTCCAGTTTGGCTATATGGTTGCATCTCTCACGTGTTGGAATTTGTTGGGAGGAGGAGAGGGTTGTCTGTGTACATGAGGCAGTTGTAACATTGCCTCAAGATTCCCAGATTCACCAGCTGGACCGGAGAGGAGATTGACAACTGACCTTTGGACATGCTAGAATAGTATTGGGAATTCCTTTAGAATTGAAAAAAAGGGCCAACTGGGAACAAGGTACTCAAGGGGAGTTTGTGAGGGTGTAGTGCTTTTAATTTTTTAGTGCTGACTTATATAATTGCTTTAGTGAGCAAGTGCCAGGCTTTAGAGTAGGAATAGGGTGTTTATTATGAGAACTAGGTCATTTCTAAGGGAAAAAGTGAAGAGCAGACTTTGTGGAGGCGAGAATGGTTTAAACCCAATTAAGCTGACCTGCCCAATGCTGCGCTATGCGCAAAATCACGCCAAAGCGGGTTTTATACAGGGGAACATGAAAGAGCTAGAAATTGGCCCAAAATGGCCAATACACTACCAGATTCTTGTGCTGGGAACACTTCTCCAGGGATAGATGGGCTGCTCTAAGCTCCCCACTGCAACTGGTGAACAAAGAAGCTTCCCTTTATCCAAGAAAGGAAATGGCCAACACAGGAACTTTCCAAAAGTCCAGAATACAGCAAAGCCTGTATTTGGACTACTCTAGGTCAGGAAAGATGGGAAACAAGGATATTTTTTCTTTTTTTTCTTTTTTGCAACAAACAGCAGGAAAAATGCAATAAATATGTAACACAGGCTAGCACACTTGAGTGTGTAGCCTCAATAGGTAAATGCAACAAACAGGACAAACTTTAAAAGTGCAGGTGCAAAAACAACTTTAAACCGTTTAAAACAGTTCAAGAAGCAGAAATACATGCAGTTTAGCTAGATCGCACAGTCGCCCAGGTAGTAGCAGGAATAAAACAAGTACAGTTTTGTACCTACCATAAATGTAGATGTTCGAAGATCCACATTGCTGCAGTCCTAACAATTGGGTAGTCCGCTGTCCTCGGTCGGCCCGAATATCAAAGTATAAGGCTGACGTCGGTCAAGGCGCATTTGACTGACATCAGGACGTCAGGGTACAAATGCGCATGACCGACGTCATATCCTCAGTCTTTTCTTGCCCCAGATGTCAGAAGACCCTAAAAATAAAGGTCAAAACCAAAAGACAGCAAACAACCAAACCACCACCCTTGCACTAACAATATGTACAATATATACAAAATACACAATATGTACAACCCAACCCACACAACCACCTCTAACTACAGAGGGGAAGGAGGGAGGGTATTGGACTGCAGCAATGTGGATCTTGAACATCTACATTTATGGTAGGTACAAAACTGTACTATGTTCTTCATCTCACATTGCTGCAGTCCTTACACTTGGGTAGAATCCCAAAGCAGAGGTAAGGGAGGATGGCTAACTACAAGGAAGCAGGAGCTGCCAAGATGCCCTGCAAAACAGCAGTGGCAAAACCAGCCCTGGATTTAGAGTAAAGTGGCAGGTGATAATGCCTAGAGAAAGTATGCACTGAACTCCAAGTAGCTGCCTCCAAAATATCCTTGGTTGCCACTCCCCTCAAAAAGGCTGTTGAAGTGGCAGTAGCCCTAGTGGAATGAGGCCTAATCCCAGCTGGAATCTCCTTGCCATGATGGGAATAACAGAAAGCAATGCAAAACCCAATCCACTTAGAAACAGTTTGTTTTGACACAGGCTTGCCCTGAGAACTCAAAGCAAAAGAAACAAACAACTGCTGAGACTGCCTGAACCCTTTAGTTCTGTCCAAATAATATCGAACTGCCTGTGTACATCTAAAGTGTGCAAAATCTTTTCCCCTTTATTTTGGGGATTTGCATAAAAAGTAGGCAAATGAATAGTTTGGTTTAAAGCCACACTAGAAACCACCTTAGGCATAAAGGAAGGATTAGTACGTAATGATACCCTATCCTTATGGAAAATCAAGAAAGGCTCAACCGCCATAAGGGCCTGCAATTCAGAAACCCTTCTTGCAGAGGTAATTGCCAACAAAAAGCAGTCTTCCATGACAAATATTTCAACTCAGAAGTAGCTGCAGGCTCAAAAGGTTGTAGAGTGAGTTTCTCCAACACAAAATTGAGATCCCAAGCAGGAGTAGGAGCTCTTCGTGGGGTCTTATATTCTTTGCCCCTCTAAGAAATTGCTTGAACAAAGGATGAGAAAACAATGGTGGGTCACAATCATAGTGAGCGAAATTGCTGCAGCATGAACCTTAATAGAAGAGAAAGACAAACCTTTGTCCAGTAACTCAGTAAGATATTGAAGAGCCACACTCAAATTAGGCTCAGAAACATCAAAATCTTTTGCTGCACTCCAAAATAAAAATCTCTTCCATTTATCTGCGTACACTTTCCTTGTACTAGGCCTTCTAGCTTCTAAAATCACATTCAAAACTTGTTGTGGAAGTTGAGGCCCTCTATGGTTCAAAACAGAATATGCCAGGCTGTTAGGTGAAGAGAATGAAGTTTGACATTGAGCAAATGGCTGTCCTCCTGTGACAACAGGTGTGGAATCAAGGCAAAGGCCATGGAGGCTTCTGCCAGACTTCTCAGTAATGGGTACCAGTGCTGTCGAGGCCAATCTGGAGCTATTAAAATCATCCTTGGCTTGTCCTGTCTGACCTTTAGAAGTACCTTTGGGAGGAGAGGCAGAGTTGGAAAGGCATACACATGAAGATTGCTCCAATTGAAAGAAAGAGCATCCACTTTCCAAGCTGTGGGATGAAACCTTTTTGTGCAAAACTTTGGCAGCTGATGGTTTAGTGGAGAAGCGAACAGATCTATGTCTGGAGTTCCCCATGACACTGTCAATTTCTGAAACACATGAGGATCCAATTTCCACTCGTGGGGATCCATAATTGCCTGCTCAACACATCTGCTAAGGAGTTCTGTGCTCCTGGCAGAAACCTTGCCTGAAGATTGAGTTGTAAACTGAGAGCAGTCTCCCACAAAATCATTGCTTGGCCTGCATAGAGGATAAGAATGCGTTCCCCCTTGCTTGTTGATGTACCACATGACAGTTGTGTTGTCTGTTAGAATCAACACCTGCCCTGGAAGAAGTAAATCCTTGAAAGCTATTAATGCAAACTGGACTGCTAACATCTCCTTTAGATTGATATGTAGATGTTGTAGTCTGGCAGGCCACTTGTCTTGTATCCACTTTCCATTTAGATGAGCTCCGCAAGCTTTGTCTGAGGCATCTGTCGTTAAAATCTGACTCGCCTCTGGCCGGGTCACAGAGAGTCCCTTGTTTAGGTGACATTCCTGAGCCCACCACAAAAATTCCTTTTGAATGCAAGGTATTATTTGAATGACAGTGTCTAGATCCTGGCAGTGCTGTGTCCATACATTTTGAGATACCATTGTAGCTTCCTCATATGCAGTTTGGCATTGGGAAGCACCAGAATACAAGATGCCATGAACCCTAAGGCTTGAAGGACTGTCCTTGCAGTCAGCCCGGACTGATGAGATAGCTGATGGAAGTAAAGGGATAGACTCTTTTGTTTGTCCGGGGTTAAAAAGGCCATCTGGGATGCTGTATTCAGTCTCACACCCAGAAAGCACATGTCTTGAGAGGGTACTAGACTGGACTTTATTTCGTTCACAGAATACCCTAGGCATCTCAGCACTGCTATCACATATTCCAAATGACGAAGGAGCTCTTCTCTTCCTTGAGCCAGAATCAGGCAGTCGTCCAAATAAGGATAGATCTGTATTCCTTTCAGCCTGAAGAAAGCTATCACTGGAGCCAGAACTTTGTGAACACTCTGGGCGCAGTAGATAAGCCAAAGGGCAATGCAGAGAACTGATAGTGAAAAGTCCCAGCTCGAAAACGCAGATACTTCCTGCAACTTAGCCTGATAGGAACATGAAGGTAAGCCTCCTTGAGATCCAAAGTTACCATCCAATGATCCTTGCCCAGCAGAGGCAAAAGCTGTTGTAACGTCAACATTTTGAACTTGGGAATGTCCAGATAAGTGTTGAGGATAGATAGATCCAAAATTGGTCTCCACGTGTTCCCCTTCTTTGGTACTAGGAACAGGCGAGAATAAAATCCTAGGCCCACTTCTGGCATAGGGACCGGCTGTATGGCCCCTAGTTGAAGTAACAGAGAAATTTGCTTGTGAGCCTCTATTCTTTGTTGAGGAGGAACGTCTGGCATGCCCCTGAAAGGAGGCAAGGTATGGAAATAAAACCTGTAACCTTGATGTATGATATCCAATACCCATTTGTCTTGGGTAATTAAACTCCAATTTTCTTTGAAAAGTGCCAACCTTCCTCCCAAAGGTGCTGCCAGACGAGAAGGTTCTGGCAGCTGAAAAGGTAGGTCATTGGGTCTGTTTACGAAAGGACTGACCCCTGCCCTCACCTGAAGACTGTGCAGGAGAACTCCCTGTTCTAGGCCTGAAAGAGCCCTGAGCTCTGCCCCTACCACGTCTAGATCTACCCCTAGACTGGGAATCATAAGAAGGATACGTCCACCCCTTAGCAGGCCAATTTCTGCTAAACTTTGGAGGCTGAACCTGCAAAAAATCTTTAACAGTCTGCATAGACTTAGCCTTGTCTTCCATTTTCTTTAAAACTGCCTCAACAGGAGGACCAAACAACACGTCAGATTGTAAAGGAGCATCTAAAATCCTTGTTTTAACATGTTCAGACAAATTTTGATCCCTAAGCCAGGCGTGCCTGTGAAGAACTGACCCAGTGGCAGCCACCCTAGACGAGGCCTGTACAGCATCAAAACCACATTGCAAAGAATGCTTACCCACCTGTTCAGAAACATGTACTAAATCTTGCAACTCTTTACAATCAATACCTACTGCCAGAGCATCAACCTTAGACTTTAATTGTGAAAGGAGATAGTTTTGATATTTCAACATGTGAAACTGGCAATTCAAAGCCCTCATAGCAAGAGTGGAAGAAGTATAAACTTTTTCCCCACCTATCCAAGGCCCTAGCCTCTTTGTCTGCAGGAACCGGATTCTTAACAACCGAAGCCTTAACACCTTTAGGCCCCTGGCTAACAGTTTCTGGGTCTGCCCTAGGACTCTTAAAAAGATACTTATGAGCTTCAGGCACCCTGTAATACCTATCCGGCTTGACAGGAGCAGGAGGCAAAGAATCAGGATTAAGAGAAGCCTCTGTAAAAACATCTTCCACTACATCCAAAACAGGAGGTATAGCCAAAGGCCTATGCTGGGGTAAAAACAAAAATTCCCTAAGCCTTTTCCTGGAATCAGAGAAGTTCTGACCTTCCCACTTAAAATGCTCCCTCATGGAATGTAGAGTTTCTGAAAAAGAAAAATCCTCAGGAGGAGAAGCAGAAGGAGTAGAATCATCCACATCAGAATCAGAATAAGGAGAGTACTCCTGCAAGTCTTCAGCCGAAGACTCTGACACATCTGAAGCCTGCTCAAAACTCCCCAGCTCAAGGTCCACCCTAGGCCTCTTAACAGGAGGGCATAGAACCCTAATCAAAGTAATCAAATCTTCTGCCATTTTAAGCATATGCTTCTTGGGCACAGTACCTGAAAAGCTAGGGGTAACACCTACTGAAGCTAAACCTGGCCTGCCCCTGGGAGAAGCCTTAGAAACAGAAGGAGAGGGCCTAGCCACCCTAGGAAGGGAGGGGAGAATAGTAACCTGAGAAGCCCCCTCAGCTTGACTTGCCTCCTGAGAGGCCACATCTTGCAATACTAAAGTCTCACCCTGGGAACACATAGAAACCTCCGATGGAGCCACCGGCTCCACCGACACCTCTAAAGAACCGGCGTCCGGTACAGACGGTTCTTCCAGCCTAGGCTTAACTGCTTTGTCCTTGCGCTTCTTCGAAGAAGCGGGTGCCGGAGCATCCGACGGCATTTTGTAATTGCACCGCTTCCCAAAGACTAACCTTGCACAATCCAACCTCCTCTTTATAGTGCGTTTATTAAATCTAGCACAAGAGCGACAGCCAACAACGTCGTGCTCAGGCCCTAAGCAAGGAATACACAAAGTATGATAATCTCTATGCGGTATCTGTTTCCCACAAGAAATGCAATTATTGACTTTCTGACATCCGGTAAATCACTGAGGCAAGAAAAAACTAAAATATTCCCCAACGGGGTACTTAGCCTACTTTGAACTCGGTCTGAAACTTCTAAATCGAAAAATCTCAGAACGCCAACCGGCACTTGCAATGCTGCTTCTGCATCGGACCATGCGGCAAAAAAGACTGAGGATATGACGTCGGTCATGCGCATTTGTACCCTGACGTCCTGATGTCAGTCAAATGCGCCTTGACCGACGTCAGCCTTATACTTTGATATTCGGGCCGACCGAGGACAGCGGACTACCCAAGTGTAAGGACTGCAGCAATGTGAGATGAAGAACATCACTTTATCAGGTTAGCAGTCGCTCTTTTAGCCTCTCTGCTGCTAGCACCACTCTGCAGGACCACGAGGAGCTTGGCTGAGTAGTAACAAGTGCAAAAACCGCACCAAAGCGGGTTTTATACAGGGGACTTGAAAGAGCTAGAAATTGGCCCAAAACGGCCAATAGACAACCAGATTCTTGTGCTGGGAGCACTCCTCCAGGGATAGATAGGCTGCTCTAAGCTCCCCACTGCCACTGGTGAACAAAGAAGCTTCCCTTTATCCAAGAAAGGAAATGGGCAACACAGGAACTTTCCAAAAGCCCAGAATACAGCAAAGCCTGTATTTCGACTACTCTAGGTCAGGAAAGAAGGGAAACGAGGATCATTTTTTGTTTTTTCTTTTTTGCAACAAACAGCAGGAAAATGCAATAAATATGTAACACAGGCTAGCGCAATTGAGTGTGTAGCCTCAACAGGTATATGCAACAAACAGGTCAAACTTTAAAAGTGCAGGTGCGAAATTAGAGGCTTTTTGTAGAGCAGTTTTGTAGAACAGCATTTTTTTTTTTTTTAAATTAGAGGCTTCCTGTAGAGCAGCATTTACAGGATCTGTGATTCGAAGGCATGCTTGGTTAAAAGAACAAAGTTTATCAGATCATGTTAAGGCAAAATTACTGGATGCTCCTTTACAGCAGGATATTTTATTTGGTGTTAAGGCAGAAGAGATATTAAAGAAAACGGAGGATAAGGCAAAGTCTATGCAAACAGTGAAGGATTTCTTACAGGTACAGCCACCTCGATTTAGCAGTAATTGGCCTACAAAAAATTGTTCCTTTCCATTGTCAGATAGGACACAAAGAGGCAGATACAGACGCCCAAGAGGAAGATCTCAGCCCCAAGGCTCTTACAGACCATGACAGTGGGGTACTTCAACCCCAAAAGGAGGGGAAGACAAGTCACAACCTTACAGGAAACAGTCCCAATGACTTCCCCCTTCCAATGCCAAGCTCTTCCCTTTTGGCAGCCCTCTTAGGGGGGAAACTAAAACTTTTTTTCACAAAACTGGCAAGCAATCACCCAAGGCAAATGGGTTCTGAATATTGTGTCTCAAGGTTACCGGTTCCACTTTCACACTTTACCAAGGCTAAAAGGAATGCCAGACCTGCCACAAAATCAGTGGACAGAGGCACAAAAGCAAATCACAGCCCTCATGGACATGAGAGCTATTCAAAAAGTGCCACAGCAGGAGCAAGGACAAGGTTTTTACTCAAGACTCTTCCTGGTCCCCAGAAAGGACAAAGCCTGGAGACCCATACTAGACCTTTCTACTGTAAATACTTACCTGGATGTTCCGAAATTCAAAATGTTGACACTACAGCAGCTCCTTCCCATGTTGGGCAAGAAAGCTTGGCTGGTTACTTTGGACCTCAGAGGCATACCTGCATGTCCCTAGCAGGCAAAATTGCAGAAAATACCTCAGATTCATAGTTGGTTCAATACACTACCAATACTCTGCACTGCCCTTTGGCTTATCTACTGCGCCCAGGGTCTTAACAAAGTGCCTGGCACCAGTTGCATTTTGCAAACAAAAAGGAATTCAAATATATCCATACCTGGACGACTGCCTGATTCAAGCAGAGAGCAAGGACATTCTTCTAAAGCATCTGGCATTTGTAAAAAGGTTGCTAATTTGCCTAGGGTGCACAGTAAACGAAAAGAAATTAAAACTAGTGCCCTCACAAGAGATAATATTCCTGGGTGCCAGCTTAAATACAATGGCCTAGATGGCTTATCTCATGCCAAAGACACCTGACTCAGTATTTTCAATTGATGACGACAAAGTCCCAACTCCCTGCAAGAAAAATTCTGCAGGCCTTGGGATTCATGGCATCCTCCATACTACTAATTCCATATGCCTGACTGCATATGAGGAAATTACAATGGTACCTAAAAAGTGTTTGGACTCGACACTCTCACAGCTTGGAAACAGTAATACTACTAATTCCCTGCCTACAACAGGAGTTTCGATGGTGGGCACAGGCATGTCACCTCAACAAGGGTCAGCCTTTCACTCTTCCCACAGCCAGGCAGACTTTAACAACAGATGCTTCGGATTACGCCTGGGGGGCACACATGGCAGGAAAATGTATTCAGGGCAAATGGACCACAGGCCAAACGCATCTTCACATTAATCAAAAAGAGATGTTGGGTGTACAAAATGCCCTTACAGCTTTCAAGGACCTTCTGCATCCAGGACCATTATTATTAAAGACGGACAAGACCACAGTAATGTGGTACATAAACAAGCAAGGGGGCACTCATTCTTGCCCCCTATGCAGACAAGCCATGACCTTGTGGAACACAGCTCTAATTTATCAAGTTCATCTGCAAGCACAATTCCTGCCAGGAAAGAAAAATACTCTGGCAGACGACTTAAGCAGAAGCATCATGGACCCTCACGAGTGGAAATTAAATTCACAAGTCTTCAGCATGATAATGCAAAAATGGGGGTGCCCGGACTTAGATCTTTTTGCCTCCCCACTGAATTGCCAAGTACAAAAATTCTGCACAAGGACATATCACACACAAGCATGGAAAGTGGATGCTCTTTCGTTCAGCTGGAAAAGCCTAAAAGTTTATGCCTTCCCATCTCTGCCTCTGCTTTCAAAGGTACTCCTAAAAGCCAGACAAGAAAAAACACAGATGACTCTGATTGCTCCACACTGGCCACGCCAGTATTGGTACCCAATCTTAAAGAACTTAGCTCAAGGGCCACCTTGGATTTTGCCTCAAATTCCACACCTACTGACTCAACAAAACAATTGGAACCTGCACAGTCAGCTCAAAACCTTAAACCTGGCAGCATGGCAGATTCATTAGCCAAACAGACAACACTTCTCTCTATAGCTGTTATGGATGTCATTTTGGAGGCCAGGAGGCCTAGCACCAGGAAATCTTATTTAGAAAAGTGGAAGAGATTCTGTGCCTGGAACCAGGCTCAAGGCCTTGACCCTCTTGTCCCTAACATTCCTCAGATACTACAATATTTGACTGAGATGCTGGACAAAGGACTATCCTTATCATCAATTAAGATCTACGCCTCTGCCATCTCGGCTCATCATAACACAGATCCTCCTATTTTCTCTCATCCATTGCTAAAGCAGTACCTCAGAGGGGCTAAAAACATAAGACCTCCCCGGAGTGCACCAGCACCAACTTGGGACCTCAATTTTGTCTTGGAAAAGCTCACTTTACCTCCTTTTGAGCCAGCCAATTCAGCAGAATTAAAATATGTATAATGGAAAACTGCTCTGCTCCTGGCAATAACCTCAGCACGAAGAGTCTCAGAACTACAGGCACTAATGGCAGTGGAGCCTTTCATTATTTTTCACCAAGACAGGGTTTCTTTAATAACAAACCCTTCTTTTATGCCTAAGGTGGTATCCAGTGTGGCTCTTAACCAAACTATTCACTTGCCAACTTTTTATCCAAATCCCCAGAGTAAAGGGGAGATGCATCTACACTCCTTGGACATACACAGGCAATTACGCTTCTACTTGGACAAGACAAAAGCTTTCAGAAAAGCTGAACAATTGTTTGTATCATATGCTGCAGGATCACAGGGAAAGGCCATTTCAAAGCAGACCATTTCAAAGTGGATAGGACACTGTATCCGGTTCTGCTACACACAGCATGGGAAACCTGTACTTAGTAATATTAGACCACATTCCACCAGGGCAACTGCCACTTCTACTGCCTACCTTAGAGGAGTACCTACCAAAGACATTTTGGAAGCTGCAACTTGGAGTTCACTGCACACCTTTACCAAGCATTACCACTTGCCTCTTTATTCTAGATCCAGAGCTGGCTTTGCCACTGCAGTGCTGCAGGGCCTCATAGCCTCACCAAATCCTCTATAGAACCAGCCACCCTGACTCAGCTTTTGGATTCAACGCAAGTGTAATGACTGCAGCAGTGAAACACGAACATAGTACAGTTTTGTACCTACCATAAATGTAGATGTTAGAGTGTCTTCACTGCTGCAGTCCTGGTTACCCACCATCCCCTCTTTCTAAGCTGGGTCTTATCTATACCTTTCTACACTATACTTCCTATGTGGTGTATTTGCTGATTACTGAAGGTTTTATTTTTACCTTATTGTATGTTTTGTAAGCAATATGTATTGCCTATCTTTTTGGGGGCACCTGACATCTGGGCAAGAAAAACTGAAGAAAATGGCGTCGGCAGCTTATTATATACCCCTGACGCACTGACGTCAGGGAGAAGGCGACAGCAACCGATGCCGGACCAAGACTTTGGAACTCTGGCCGACTGCGGGACTGCCTGACGGCAGGATGACCCAAGTGTAATGACTGCAGCAGTGAAGACACTCGAACATCTACATTTATGGTAGGTATAAAACTGTACTTTCTTCACACCTGGGAGGGAAATAAAGATAATTAAAGACAGACAGCAATTGTAAGAAAGAGCACAGGCAGTAATATGTGCCTTACTATGGATAGCCTTAATTGTAGATTAGATAATACCTCTGGGTGCAGCTATTGATTTGGAACAATTGTTTCTATCGGGAGGGTTAAACTTCATTATTTGAAGATGTACAAAGTTGTGTTTTAAGTTAAAAGGTTATGGAGTCTGTTTGACTTTTTGTTTGAGGGTCTTCATTTAAGCAAAGTCTTGTAAAATGTGACATAGGTTCAAATGGAGACAAGAAACAACTGTATAAAAAGATCAACCTGACAAACATTAGTTGGGGTGCATGTAACACAAAAAGCTGAAAATTCATTTTTAAAAAGCTGCCATATAAGAAAGGTGGGAATAATAACTCCTTATAATGCCTACAGTATCCATGTTATTTTGGAATGGGAATGGCCTCACAGGTACAGACAAAAAGGTAAGAGTATTGAATTTTATTAGGCAAAGTGCAAATAGCAATGCGAGAGGAGACTCGTTTAGAAAGAAGTGAGCATGAGAATTTGATAAAGTAAAGATTTCAGGATGGGTAATGAACTACTGCGGCAGGGCTAGCCACCTGGTGGTGTAACCCTTGGCTCGAGATGATTGTCACTGTTGAAGTGACACCCCAACACTATGTGTAAAAATGGGAAAAGGGGTTGATTGATGGATGGATTCAGTAGAATATTAGGGACGAAGAAACCTGGAGTAATTATACTAATTGCTAGTGGAGCTCCAATGATAGAAAGGGAGGGGAGGTAATGGTAGATTTGTGGTAGTAAGGGGCTACTGAAAAGGGAGGGTTACGCTGGCATGTATTCTGACAGAACTTACACATTCCCTAGGGTACTATAACTGGGCTAGATTAGACAGAAATTATATTTCACAGGAACATATGCATTTAATTGAAAGCTTCTGTACACATCCTATATTCAGATCACGTGCTATTAGCAGCCAAGATGAAAATGCAGGGTAGCAAAGTAAAAATGAGACAGTGGCGCTTCCCACATACATGATATAGAGAGGAATTTAAGGAGTGGGTAGTATAAGTTATTTGAGAGTTATTAGGGAAGATAGAAATTTCTTCAGAAGGTATAGCTAGTGAGTGGGATAAAATAAAAGTTGAGTTTAACTATGGTAGAAATAAAAGAAAAAGATATGGTTGAGAAGTAATAGGAATTATTTAGAGGAGCTGTTAAAGGTTAAAATATTTCAACATAAGGAGCATCTCACAGAACAAGAAGAGATCCAAGTGCAGAGTGCTAAAGAGAAAATAAGTGAGTCTCTCTGTAATGTGCATGAATTTAGAAAGATTGCTGTTAAGCAACTGATTTTTGATGACTCCAGAGCACAAATGCTGTTAGCACAATGACTTGAGCAACAGAAAGTAGGAAGGGTTGTAGCCAAACTTAGGGAGCTTGTAAGATGAATGACCAGAGATCCTGTAGAGGTACTAGAGATATTTCAGAAATGTTATCAAATTTGTATAAAGCAGGTTAATGTGGAAATCAAGAAAGAGCACAAATGGAAATATTCATGTAAGATTTGAGTCTCATCCAACTGTAACCTTGACAGTACTTAACAGTTGAGACAGGAGGAGATGAGAGAAAATTGGTGATGTACCATCAATCTGTAGGAAAGTCTCCAGGAATATATGGTATTGTGGGAGTCTGGAAGCTAGAAGGAAAGAAAATGAAAGATCTGAAAGTTTTTTCCTAACAGTATTTTAAAAGGAGAGGAAGCACCAACATCATGGAAGCAAGCTGTAATGTCTTTGATACCTAAAGACTGCAAACACCCATCAGACTTAACTTCATATAGGCCTGTGTCATTTTTAAACCATGATTATAATGTTTTTATGTCTATAATAGCTGAAAGAATGGCAAAGGTGTTGCCAAAGCTGATTGATATGGATCAGTGTGGTTTTAAGGAGGGAAGGAAAACATTTTGCAACATTAGTATAACAATGATCCAGAAGGAGGCAGAATATAAGAAAATGCCTCTGTTGTTGGGTCTTGATGCGAAGAAAGCATTCGACAGAGTAAACTGGGCTTTTGAGTAAGGCAATGGAAGCATTTGCATTCCTTGATACAATAATGAGGTTAAACAGGAAGATATATGAGGGGATCAAATGCAAAAATTAAAGTGGGAGTGTTCATATCCGACAAGTTATCTGAACAGAGGAACCAGGCTGGGGTGTCCTCTTTCCCCTTTTCATTTGCTTTATATTTTGAGCCATTGACAATGAAAATAAGGGGCTCAGTAGTTCAAGAATACAATTTGTATGGTAATCAAGAAAAGTTGGCTTTGTTTGCGGACAGTATTATTTTGTATCTGATAAAACTATAAAGTTACATGTCAGTGATGTTCATCGTGCATACAGCTGCAGTCATAACAGATGGGTTGTCCTGCCGTCAGGCGTGTCCTCGGTCGGCCGAATTCCAAAGTCTAGGTCCGGCGTCGGATGTCGTTGCTTCTTCCCTGACGTCAGTGCGGCAGGGGTATAAAGGAGCCAGCCAACGCCATTTTCTTCAGTCTTTCTTGCCGCGCGGTGCCCGAAGCAGAAGCAGTTCGCAAGTGCCGGTTGGCCAGCTCCCGAGATTACGAAAATTTTTCAGCCGAAGTCTTCTTGAAAGCTAAGTACCCCGTTGGGGAAACTTTTCTTGCCTCAGACCGATGTCAGACAAAGTTAATAATTGCATTTCATGTGGGAAGCAAATACCGCATAAGGATTTCCATTCCTTCTGCATTCCTTGCTTAGGCCCAGACCACAACGTCTCGGCCTGTCGTTTTTGTGCTAGATTCAACAAACGCACTATTAAGTGTCGGGCGGAGTTCGCCCAACACTATTTTGGTAAAAAATTTAATTACATTATGTCGTCGGATACTCCGACTCCAGTTTTGAGTAAAAGACGCAAAGATGAGGACCGACACACGAGGTCCGCGACTTCTACCGACACCACGCTAAAGCTGGCTACAGGTGCTCCGGTTCTCAGCGAGGCGCCTACGCAGCCCCTGAGTACCGATGACGCCTCTCAAGGTGTCTTCAGGCCTTCCTCCTTTTCCATTAAAGCTTTCACAAAATCTAAAGCAGCCATGAAAACTAAAAGACAAGCTCCACAGAGCCCCTCTCAAGGCCCCATGCCTAAAAAACAGATGCTCAAAATGGCTGAGGATTTGATTATTCTTATCAGGGGTTCTCAACCCCCCTCGGACAAAAGGCCCAGAATGAAGGAAGACTACCCTTTCTCAGACCAGGCCTCTATTACCTCAGAACATTCTGAGGACCAGGAATATTCATATTCCCCTTTTGAAGATTATGATGCTGAGGAGTCCATTCCCTCTGTTTCACCCCCTGAGGACTATTCCTTTGGGGAAACCTTACATACCTTGAGGGAATACTTCCACTGGGAAGGCCAAGATTACTCAGATTCCAAGAAAAGGCTCAGGGATTTTCTCTTGCTTCCTCAGCACAGGCCTCTGGCTATCCCTCCTGTTTTGGACATACTAGATGATGTGTACACAAAGGCCAGCCTTAACCCAGATTCTTTACCTCCAGCTCCTATTAAACCTGACAGGTATTACCGTGTTCCTGATCCACACCAATTCCTATACAAAAGCCATGCTGCTGACCCAGAAACTATTTCACAGGGTCCCAAGGGAATTAAGGCCTCTACTGCCAAAAACCCATTACTTTGAGAGAGATTCCAGAGCTTTAGAAAGGTGGGGGAGAAAGGTATACACCTCGGCCACTTTAACCATGAGGGCATTAAACTGTCAGTTCCATATGTTAAAGTATCAACAGTTTTTGTTATCTCAGGTGAAAAGCAAAATGACACAACCTGAACAACCAGACTTGAAGGAGTTGCAGGATTTGTTGCATAGTGCAGAGCAAGTAGGTAAACATACCCTGCAATGTGGTTTTGATGCTTTAGAGGCCTCATGTAGAGCTGCTGTTACAGGGTCTGTCATACGTAGACATGCTTGGCTCAGAGCAAACCTTACCAGATCATGTCAAAGCTAAATTACTAGATGCACCTCTTCAAAAAGATGTATTGTTTGGTGTTAAAGCTGAAGAGGTATTAAAGAAAATGGAGGAAAAGGCAAGATCAATGCAAACAGTGGAAGATTTCCTACAGGTACAACCTCCACGTTTCAGCAGAAATTGGCCTTCAAAAAATTGGTCCTTTCCAGCCACGGACAGACCTCAGAGGTAGATACAGGCGCCCGAGGGGTAGAGGGCAATCTCAAGGATCATTCAGAGCTAGACAATGGCAAGCACCTACACCAAGAGGTGGAGAGGATAGATCACAGCCATTTAGAAAGCAGACACAATAACTTTCCCCTTTGCATGCCAAGCAAAGCTTTAATGGCAGCACCTTTAGGCGGAAAACTGGCATTATTTTCAAAAAATTGGCATATTGTCACAAAAGACAAATGGATCCTGGACATTATAGACAGAGGCTACAGATTCCACTTTCACACCCTTCCAAAAATGAGAGGCATGCCACACCTGCCACAAAATCAAAGGGCAGAGGCACAAAAACAAATTTCAGCTCTCATGGACATGAAAGCTATTCAAGAGGTACCTGCAAAAGAACAGGGTCAAGGTTTTTATTCCAGACTATTCCTGGTACCAAGGAAGGACAAGGATTGGAGACCTATTCTGGACCTATCCATCCTAAACACATATTTACTTGTACCAAAATTCAAGATGCTCACATTACAGCAGCTTCTTCCCATGCTGGGCAAGGAGTCTTGGCTGGTAACATTGGACCTCAAGGAGGCATACCTGCATGTCCCAATCAGACAAGATTGCAGAAGATACCTCAGAGTTCTTGCAGGTCCAACCCATTATCAATTCTCTGCATTGCCCTTTGGCTTATCTACTGCGTCCAGAGTGTTTACGAAATGCCTGGCATCAGTAATTGCCTTCTGCAGACTTCAAGGGATACAAATATACCCATATCTGGATGACTGCCTGATCCAAGCGGACAGCAAGCACATACTTCTGAAACACCTGGCATTTGTAATAAAGTTGTTGAACTTTCTGGGATACACAGTCAACAAAAAGAAATCAAAACTAATACCCTCTCAAGCAATAATTTTCCTGGGTGCCAGCTTGAATACAAACACCCAGATGGCCTACCTCACGCCAGAGAAACAAGGGCAACTATCTCAATACTTCAGAACAATGGCAACCTTCACCAGGCTGACTGCAAGGAAAGTCCTGCAGGCTCTGGGATTCATGGCATCTTGCATCCTGCTAATCCCATGTGCAAAGCTGCATATGACGAAACTTCAGTGGTACCTAAAAAACTTATGGTCTCAACACAGCCACAGTTTGGAAACAATTATACCACTCATTCCATGTCTTCAAAAGGAATTTTTGTGGTGGGCTCAAGCATGCCAAAGAAACATAGGTCTCCCCTTCTGCATGCCTCACCTCGGACTACGCCTGGGGGGCGCACATGACAGATCAGTGCATTCAGGGCAAATAGTCCCAAAAAGAAAAGCACCTACACATCAATCAAAAGGAAGTGCTAGCAGTACAAAATGCTATTATGGCCTTCAAAGACCTACTGTATCCAGGTCAGCTATTGATAAGGACAGACAACACCACAGTGATGTGGGACATAAACAGGGAGGAACTCATTCATACCCCCTGTGCAAACTAGCCATGTCTCTTTGGAACACGGCTCTGGAATTACAAATCCAACTTCAAGCACAATTCCTGCCAGGCAAGGAAAACACGCTGGCAGACAACCTAAGCAGAAATATGACAGATCCACACGAATGGAAGTTGCATCCTCAGGTTTTCGCAAAGTTAATCCAGGCATGGGGAAGGCCAGACATAGATCTCTTTGCTACCCACAGAAATTACCAGCTGGAAAAATTTTGCTCAAGGACTTATCATCCACAGACCTGGAAAGTGGACGCACTTTCTTTCAGTTGGACAACATTGACAGTTTATGCCTTTCCACCTCTTCCTCTGCTGCCCAAAGTTCTATTAAAAGCCAGAGCAGACAGACCAAAGATGAATTCTCATTGCTCCGGACTGGTCAAGACAACACTGGTATCCACTCCTGAGGAGCCTGATTCATTCCCCACCATGGATCCTGCCTCTAGTGCCTCTTCTGTTGACCCAGCACAACTTCAAAACTCTTCACAGTCAGCTGAAAACACTCAATCTAGCCGCATGGAGGATTCCTTGATTTCCCAACAGACCCTCCTCTCCAAGGAGGTGCATGATGTCATCTTGGAGGCCAGAAGGCCTTCTACTAGAAAAGCCTACTCCGCCAAATGGAAACTGTTTTGTGCCTGGAATCAGAAAAAGGGCCAGAATCCTTGGGTACTAAATTTACCTCACATATTACAGTAGCTAGCTGAGATGTTAAACAGTGGACTTTCCTTCTCCTCCATCAAGATCCGTGCTTCAGCCATTTCTGCACAATACAACACTGATCCTCCTTTATTCTCACATCCTCTCTTAAGACAGTTCCTCAGAGGGGCTAAGAATATAAAACCCCCAAGGAAGCCACCAGTACCTGCTTGGGACCTCAACTTCATTTTAGAAAAACTGACCCTGCCTCCATTTGAGCCAGCTGCTTCAACAGATCTGCAATATTTATCATGGAAAACAGCCTTCCTTCTGGCTATCACCTCAGCACGCAGGGTTTCGGAAGTACAAGCCCTCATGGCTGTGCAACCTTTCATCATTTTCCATCAGGACAGAGTTTCCTTACGAACCAACCCTTCCTTTATGCCAAAGGTAGTATCCAGTGTAGCCTTAAATCAGACTATCCACTTTACCTACCTTTTATCCTAACCCACAAAACAAAGGGGAAAAGCCTACTACATTCCTTGGACATTCACAGACAACTTCGTTATTATTTGGACAGGACAAAGCCATTCAGAAAATCAGAGCAACTTTGTGTCCTATGCTACAGGTGCTCAAGGAAAGGCTATTTCCAAACAGACAATCTCAAAATGGATAGCCCACTGCATACGCTTTTGTTACTCATTTCATGGTAAAACTGTACCTACAAGCATCAGATCTCACTCCACAAGGGCCACAGCTAACTCTGCAGCTTTCCTCAGGGGGGTTCCTACCAAGGACATTTTGGAAGCAGCCACTTGGAGTTCTGTGCACACTTTCTCCAAACACTATCACCTTCCACTTTACTCTAAATCTAGAGCGGGCTTTGCCACAGCAGTCTTGCAGGACATCCTTGCTCCTCCTAGTTCCACTTAGTGCCTGCCACCCCTTTTTAGCTTTGGGATTCTACCCATCTGTTATGACTGCAGCTGTATGCACGATGAACATAGTACAGTTTTGTACCTACCATAAATGTAGATGTTCGAGTGCTAATACAGCTGCAGTCCAGGTTTCCCTCCCTCCATCCCCTCTTGGGACAGGCCTTATGACAAACACCTCCTCATACATCCTGATTGGGGTATTCTTTTATGGTGTATTTGCTTGCAAACTACTGTTTTTTGATTATATTACATTGCATTATTGCATAAGTTTATCTTTTGCCTTCCTTCTGGGGGCACCTGACATCTGGGGCAAGAAAAACTGAAGAAAATGTCGTTGGCTGGTTCTTTTATACCCCTGCCGCACTGACCTCGGGGAAGAAGCGGCGACATCCGACGCCAGACCTAGACTTTGGAATTCGGCCGACCGAGGACCTGCCTGACGGCAGGACATCCCATCTGTTATGACTGCAGCTGTATTAGCACTCTAACATCTACATTTATGGTAGGTACAAAACTGTACTTTGTAGAACATTTTGAGACAGTTTCATGTCTTTACAGGATATAAAGTTAATGGAGATAAAACAAAGGCTATAGCTGTAAACTGTATAACCACCCATGGATTTGTTCATCAAATATCCATATTTAGGAGGACAATATGTAGTAAAAAGGATTCCATTATGGCAGCAAATGTTATGTAGGAAGAGATTAAACAAAAGATAATACAGAAACTGAAGCTGTTTATGGATTTGGATAGCAAGATGCAAGCAGTTGAAAAATGTGTTTAGTCTCTTTAGTTTTATATATATTTGTTTATTTTACATTTGTTTACTGGGAAAGCCTGACTGGGCAATAAATCCTTTTTCGGCAGAGGCCCTGGGAGAAAAGCTCCACATATAGCACAGAATGATGCATACAATAGTATGTACAAATTAGCCAAACATTTGCAATGCTCTGCAAGCTTAACACAGTACATAGAGAAAATGTATAACCGTTTTAGTAACTAACATTTGTCAGACTACATCAAAAACATGCTAGGATTCATATACATTTTACAAGAGTTAGAGAAATAGATCTGAAGTAAGCTTCATTTGATCTTCAACCTGTGGGACACTGATTCTGTTTAGATCCGACTCTCCAGCATCGGATCCAAGCTCCTTCCCTACCCATAATGCCCTTGTCTCCCTTCAACTCTCAGATCTCATTTGCTGCGTGTGCTGTTAGCATAGTGGTATGCTAGCTCCGAGTTCCTGGTAAGTGAAATATTCTTTCTGGTCTTTTTTCCCTTTAAACCCTTCCTGTCTTAACTTTTTCTAGTTCTATACCCTACCCGGCCCTCGCGTCAGTTCTCTTTAAAAAAAAAAATTTAAAAAAAGCCCCCTTTCTTCTTCTTCTCTCCTATCTTTTTTTTCCCCTGAGGTTCTTCATTCCACATTGCTGCAGTCCTAACTATTGGGGTAGTCCGCTGTCCACTCGGCCCGAATACCAAATGACCATATCCTCAGTCTTTTTGCCGCATGGTCCGATGCAGAAGCAATTTAGTGCAGGTTGGCGTTCTGAAAGTTTCTGAAGTCAGAGTTTCAGACCGAATCAAAGTTGGCTAAGTACAATATTTTGGTTTTCTTGCCTCAGTATTTAACCGGATGTCAGAAAAAGTGAATAACTGTATTTCTTGTGGGAAACAGATACCTCATAGGGATTACCATACTTTGTGTATACCTTGTTTAGGGCCTGAGCACGACGTTGTTGGATGCCGCTCTTGTGCTAGATTTAACAAACGCACTATTAAGAGAAGGTTAGACTGTGCCAGGTTAGTGTTTGGGAAGCATTGTAATTATAAAATGCCGTCGGATGCTCCCGCGCCGCTTCAGCCAAAAAGCGTAAGGACAAAGCAGCGAAGCCTAGAGGGGAAGAACCGACGGTCCCGGACATCGGTTCTTTAGAGGGCTCAGTGGAGCCGGAGGTTCTGCCAGGAGTTTCTTTGGAGTCTCAGGGAGAAACTGTATTTTTGCAGGATGTGTCCTCTCAGGAAGTAGGCTAGGCTGAAGGGGCTTCTCAGGTGGCTGTTCTTCCTTCTATTCCTAAGGTGGTTAGGCCTCCTTCTGTTGCCAAGGCTTCTTTAAGAGGCAGGCCTACTTTAGCTTCTGTGGGGGTTTCTCCTAGTGTTTCAGGGTCTTTGCCTAAGAAGCATATGCTAAAAATGGCAGAGGATTTGATTACTATGATTAGAGGTTCTATGCCCCCTCCTGATAAGAGGCCTAGGGTGGAACCTGAGTTTGAGAGTTTTGAGCAATGTTCGAGGCTTCTGAGTCTTCTGCTGAGGACTTGCAGGAGTATCCTCCTTATTCTGATTCTGATGTGGATGATTCTACTCCTTCAGCTTCGCCTCCTGAGGATTTTTCTTTTCAGAGACCCTGCATTCCATGAGGGAGCATTTTAAATGGGAAGGTCAAGATTTCTCTGATTCCAGGAAGAGGCTTAGAGAATTCTTGTTTTTACCCCAGCATAGGCCTTTAGCTATACCTCCTGTTCTGAATGTTGTAGAAGATGTTTTTGCAGAGGCTTCACTAAATCCTGATTCTTTGCCTCCTGCCCCAGTTAAACCGGATAGGTACTATAGGGTGCCTGAAGCCCATAAGTATCTTTTTAAGAGTCCTAGGGCGGACCCAGAAACTGTCTCTCAGGGGCCTAAAGGTGTGAAGGCTTCTGTGGTTAAAAATCCTGTTCCTCCTGATAGAGGCAAGGTCTTTGGATAGATGGGGAAAGAAAGTGTGCACTTCTTCCACTTTAGCCATGAGGGCGTTGAATTGTCAGTTTCATATGTTAAAATATCAGAATTATCTCCTTTCACAATTGAAGTCTAAGGTGGATGCTCTGGCTGAAGGTATTGAGTGTAAAGAGCTGCAGGATTTAGTTCATGTTTCTGAACAAGTGGGAAAGCATTCTTTGCAGTGTGGTTTTGATGCTGTGCAGGCCTCCTCGAGGGTGGCTGCCACTGGTTCTGTTCTTCGTAGGCACGCCTGGTTGAGAGATCAGAACTTAGCTGAGCATGTTAAGACAAGGATTTTGGATGCTCCTTTACAGTCTGATGTGTTGTTTGGTTCGCCTGTGGAAGCAGTTTTAAAGGAAATGGAGGACAAGGCTAAGTCTATACAAACTGTTAAGGATTTTTTGCAGGTGCAGCCTCCGAAGTTTAGTAGAAATTGGCCTACTAAGGGTGGACTTATCCTGCTTATGATTCCTAGTCTAGGGGCTCAAGGTTCTTTTAGGCCTAGGACAGGGAGTTCACCTGCTCAGACTTCTGGCGAGGGCAGGGGTCAGTCCTTTCGTAAGCAGACCCAATGACCTGCCTTTTCAGCTGCCAGTACATTCGCACCTCTAGGAGGAAGACTGTCTCTTTTCAAAGAAAATTGGGATTTAATTACCCAAGACAAATGGGTTCTGGATATCATTCACCACGGTTACAGGTTTTATTTCCATACCTTGCCTCCTTTCAAAGGCATGCCAGACATTCCTCCTCTACAAAGAACAGAGGCTGTAAACAAATTTCTCTGTTACTCCAAATAGGAGCCATTCAGTCAGTTCCTGTGCCAGAAAGGGGCCTAGGATTTTATTCTCGCCTGTTCCTGGTACCAAAGAAGGGGAACACGTGGAGACCAATTTTGGATTTATCTATCCTCAACACTTATCTGGACATTCCAAAGTTCAAAATGTTGACGTTACAACAGCTTTTACCTCTGCTGGGCAAACATCACTGGATGGTAACTTTAGATCTCAAGGAAGCTTACCTTCATGTGCCTATAAGACTAAGTTGCAGAAAGTATCTGCGTTTCGAGCTGGAAATTCTCATTATCAGTTCTCTGCATTGCCCTTTGGCTTATCTACTGCCCAGAGTATTCACAAAGGTTCTGGCTCCAGTGATAGCTTACTTCAGGCTAAAAGGAATTCAAATCTATCCTTACTTGGACGACTGCCTGATTCTGGCTCAAGAAAAGGAAGACCTTCTACAGCATTTGGAATATGTCATAGCAGTGCTAAGATGCCTAGGGTATTCTGTGAACGAAATAAAGTCCAGTCTAGTACCCTCTCAAGACATGTGCTTTCTGGGTGTGAGACTGAATACAGCAGCCCAGATGGCCTTTTTAACCCCGGACAAACAAAAGAATCTTTCCAGTTACTTCCATCAATTATCTCTTCAGTCCGGGCTGACTGCAAGGACAGTCCTTCAAGCCTTAGGGTTCATGGCATCTTGTATTCTGGTGCTTCCCAATGCCAAACTGCATATGAGGAAGCTACAATGGTATCTCAAAATCTATGGACACAGCACTGCCAGGACTTGGACACTGTCATTCAAATAATACCTTGCATTCAAAAGGAATTTTTGTGGTGGGCTCAGGAATGTCACCTAAACAAGGGACTCTCTGTGACCCGGCCAGAGGCAAGTCAGATTCTAACGACAGATGCCTCAGACATTGCTTGGGGAGCTCATCTAGATGGAAAGTGGATACAAGACAAGTGGCCTGCCAGACTACAGCATCTACATATCAACATGAAAGAGATGTTAGCAGTCCAGTTTGCATTAATGGCTTTCAAGGAGTTACTTCTTCCAGGGCAGGTGTTGATTCTAACAGACAACACAACTGTCATGTGGTACATCAACAAACAAGGGGAACACATTCTTACCCATTGTGCAGGCAAGCAATGATTTTATGGGAGACTGCGCTCAGCTTGCAACTAACTCTTCAGGCAAGGTTTCTGCCGGGAGCACAGAACTCCTTAGCAGATGTGTTAAGCAGACAAATCATGGATCCCCACAGTGGAAACTGGATCTTCATGTATTTCAAAATTGACAGTGTCATGGGGAACTCCAGACATAGATCTGTTCGCTTCTCCACTAAACCACCAGCTGCCAATGTTTTGGAAGGGATTTCATCACACAGCTTGGAAAGTGGATGCTCTTTCTTTCAGTTGGAAAAATCTTCATGTGTATGCTTTTCCACCTCTGCCTCTTCTCCCAAAGGTGCTTCTAAAGGTCAGACAAGACAAGCCAAGGATGATTTTAATAGCTCCAGATTGGCCTCGGCAGCACTGGTACCCATTACTGAGGAGTCTGGTAAGGAAGCCTCCATGGCCTTTACCCTTGATTCCACACCTATTGTCTCAGAGGGACGGTCATCTGCTCAATGTCAAGCTTCAAACTCTTCATCTAACAGCCTGGCATATTCTGTTTTGAAAGACAGCAGGTCTCAACTTCCTCAACAAGTTTTAAATGTGATTATGGAAGCAAGAAGACCTAGTACAAGGAAAGTGTACGCAGAAAAATGGAAGAGATTTTTATTTTGGACTGCAGCAAAAATTTGGAGATTTGAGCCTAATTTGAGTGTGGCTCTTCAATATCTTACTGAGTTATTGGACAAAGGTTTGTCTTTCTCTTCCATTAAGATTCATGCTGCAGCAATTTCAGCTCACTATGATTGTGACCCACCATTGTTTTCACATCCTTTGTTCAAGCAATTTCTTGGGGGCAAAGAATATAAGACCCCCAATGAGAGCTCCTACTCCTGCTTGGGATCTCAATTTTGTGTTGGAGAAACTTACTCTACAACCTTTTGAGCCTGCAGCTACTGCTGACCTGAAATACTTGTCTTGGAAGACTGCTTTTTTGTTGGCCATTACTTCTGCAAGAAGGGTTTCTGAGTTACAGGCCCTTATGGCGGTTGAGCCTTTTTGATTTTTCATAAGGATAGGGTATCATTTAATCCTTCCTTTATGCCTAAGGTGGTTTCTAGTGTGGCTTTAAACCAAACTATTCATTTGCCTACTTTTTATGCAGATCCCCAAAATAAAGGGGAAAGATTTTGCACACTTTAGATGTACACAGGCAATTGCGTTATTATTTAAGCAGGACTAAGGATTTTAGACAGTCTCAGCAGTTGTTTGTTTCTTTTGCTTTGAGTTCAAGCCTGTGTCAAAACAAACTATTTCTAGGTGGATTGGGTTTTGCATTGCATTTTGTTATTCCCATCATGGCAAAGAGATTCCAGCGGGATTAGGCCTCATTCCACTAGGTACTGCCACTTCAACAGCATTTCTAAGGGGTGGCAACTAAGGATATTTTGGAGGCAGCTACTTGGAGTTCAGTGCATACTTTCTCTAAGCATTACCACCTTCCTCTCTACTCTAAGTCTAGGGCTGGTTTTGCCACAGCTATTTTGCAAGGCATGTTATCAGCTCCTGCTTCCTTATGATTTGCCAGCCTCCCTTACCTCTGCTTTGGGATTCTACCCAATAGTTAGGACTGCAGCAATGTGGAATGAAGAACATAGTACAGTTTTGTACCTACCATAAATGTAGATGTTCGAGGATCCACATTGCTGCAGTCCCTCCCTCCTTCCCTCTGTGTTTAGGGGTGGTTGTGTAGGTGAGATTATATTCTGGTACCTTTGTATATATTGTATATATTTTGGTGCAGGTATGTTTGGTGTGTTTTGGTTTTGGCCTTGTCTTTTAGGGTCTTCTGACATCTGGGGCAAGAAACGGTCATGCGCATTAGTACCCTGACGTACGGCGACAGTCTAATTGCGCCGTGACCGACGCCAGCCATATACTTTGGTATTCGGGCCGACTGGACAGCGGACTACCCCAATAGTTAGGACTGCAGCAATGTGGATCCTCGAACATCTACATTTATGGTAGGTACAAAACTGTACTTTTTGTGTGTGTGGGTGCTAGGTTTTCATTCACCATGGCTGAGACCTCCAAGCCAGGCTTTCGGAAGTGCACAGTTTGTGGCCATAAGCTCCCCCCTTCTTATGGTCACACTGTGTGTTGTTTGTCTAGGAGTTACCTCACCTAGACACCTGTTCAATCTTCTTGGGCTTTGACCCCTGCATATTGATCGACAGGAGGAAGAAACTTATGAAAGGCCTCCTTCCTCCAAGCCCTTTGCTGCTTCTTCCTCTGCCCCGGCCTCTGGGACTCAACCTCCCACCAAGAAGGTTGGGGATGGGGAGAAGCACCGTCACAAGGATAGGCCCAGTAAGCGGTCCTCTGACTACCCTTCTGCCGAGCCCCCTGCTAAATCCCTCCCGGCCCCCAGCTCGGGTTCTCCTCTGTTCCGATTGCCTTGTTTCTTACCGGAGCCAGAGGTCTCCTGGGGGCAATCTCCCTTATCCGGCCTCTCCACGTCGCCTCTCCAGGCCCATCTGTATAGCTTCCTCCATCCGTTCCACCCATAGTCTTTCTGAAGCCAAGATGGACAAGATGATGCAGAAATTCATTCAGATGCAGATTCAGATGAGAGTCTTGCCATTCCTCTGCAGTGCTGGGTGCATGCAGTCCGCCTTCCCATTGCTACTTCTCTGATCTGACCCCCGGCTTCGGAGTCTTTGGGTACGAGGCTTGTCAGAACTGACAGTACCAGGTACCTCGAAGCAGACCATTACCCTGAGTAGATCACTGGATCCAAGGAGATGACATTGGCACCAAGGTTTTTAAAGTCTGTCTTTCCATTGGGAGTCTTGGCTTTGGCTCCTCCATCGACTCAGAAGGTTACAGATCCTGTACTCCTCCCAGCTCTAGGCGATTCGTTCTCCCTTTGCCTTTGATGTGGTGGAGAGGGTGCTCTTGGATCCCTTGAGACCCTTGACTTTATCCTCCTTGGAGTCCTTCTGGCTCCCTCTATTTCTGGTATGGAATCTGCCATCCTGCCCTCTCAGGGATAGCTTGTTGCCTCTCAGCCACAGGGAGTATCCCCCCCTCCTTTGGAGCTCCCTCGGAGACATGTGTGTAAAAGGAGACACTTGGACTCCACTGTCTGAGTCCCTCACAGAAGACACTGACTTAGAGGAAGGTGAGGGTTCCCCCCCTGATGATATCTCCTTTGGAGACATCATGGAAATGCCATCGTGGGGGGTTGTCTGTCCAAAAACCCAACCCAGATGAGTCTGTGTTCCTGGAGGTGTTTTGTGCAGGATCCTCTAACTCCTGGGTGTCCCCTCCCGCCAATCCGCTTGTGGATTTGATATCATCCCAGGCATGGAAGGAGCCCAACACTGTGGACCCCATTCCCAAGTGCCCTGATAAAATTCTCAGCTCCCCTTCGAACAAACAGCATTGGTCTAAGGGATCCCTAGTTGATGCTATGGTGGTTGCAGCAGCCACCAATAAAGAACTCGCTCAGGAGAGCTCTGCAGTCCATCCATCGGACAGAGCGTCTCTGGCCTTGGACCGTTTTGGGAAGCGGGCTTATGCTTCAGCCATGTTTGCCTTATGTGCACTGAACTTACATGGCACATGTCATCAGACTTCAGCAGGACCTGGTCAAAGAGGTTGCTCAGTCTGCCCCAGGGTCTCTTGGTGGAAGAGAAGGTGTTCTCCTCCCGGATGGCCACCCTAATGAGGCTCCTGTCACACACTACAGAAGATGCTTCTAGGGTGGGTGGCACAGACATTGCCATTAAGCGTCACTTCGGCTAAAAGGCTATTGCAGTTTCAGGCTTTATCTGTCAAGCCCCCTTATATGGTGTTTCACAGACAGGGTTTCCTTACGGACGAACCTTTCTTTTCTTCTGAAGATTGCTTCAGATTGATTCTAACATCAATCAGGTAATCAGTTTTCCTGTTTTCTTTCTGAACTTCCAGAATAAGAGAGAGGATAAATTGCATTTGCTTGATGTTTATAGGCAACTACAGTTCTATTTGCTTAGAACAAAATTCTTTAGAAAGTCTGAGTAGCTTTTTGTTTCGTTTTCTAAGCCTTTCTTAGGTAAAACCGTTTCTAAGGTAACTATTGCTCGCTGGATCTCAGTGCATAGCTTTGGCCTAAAAAGCCAAAGGCTTATCTCCACCAGGTCATGTCGGGGCACATTCTACCAGGTATATGGCTACTTCAGCCTTTTGGTCTAGGGTTCCTTTAGCTGATATTTGCTCTGCAGCTACTTGGGCATCATCATGTACATTTATTTCACATTCACATAAGTTGGATCTTTTATTCAGATGTAGGGCATCCTTTGGCTCCGCCATGTTCTGGAACATCCTTCCATGAGGACCTCCCAGGATCTTTTGGTAGCTGGGGACTCTCCCACAGGTTGAAGATCAAATGAAAACAACAACTTCAGATACAAAAAGTTATGTACTCACTATAACGTTCCATCTGAGTCGTTGCTTTTCATTTGTCTTCAACCATCCCTCCCTCCTTCCCCCTGCCTTATTTGGGCTGTGTTGTGGACTGGATGGAAGAGGCTTCTCCCTACTCTGGGAGCTTTTGTCTTCCTTATGGTGCTTTTGGGTGCTAATGCTAAAATGTTAGGCACATGCTTAGGTTGGAGTGCTACTGGTTGCAGCAAACTCGATCTGAGGGTAGGAGGGAGACATGAGCATTATGGGTAGGGGAGGAGCTTGGAGCATGAATCTGATGCTGGAGAAATGCCACCAAGTCAGAACCGTACATGTTCCGTGTCCCACGGGTTGAAGACAAATGAAAAGCAACAACTCAGATGGAACGTTATGGTGAGTATGTACTTTTTTTTTTTTTTTTGTGCAAGTAGTCAATAGTATATACACTGTACCTGAAGTACTGCTAAGATACAGAGATAGTTACCGGTACTGGGAGAGTTGTCATCTAGTTGTACACACGTAGCAGAGTTCACCATATAAGATATTAGTGCATTTTGCTGTTACTGTAGCGGGAGTAGTATTACACAGTTATAAAGGAGAGGGGGAAGATAAATAGCAGAGGTTATGTGAAGGAGGTTCTTAGCAGGGGATGATATGAAGATGAATGTTAGCTATGTGAAAGTAGAAATTTAACTTTGGGTGGGTGGTAAGGTTAACAGCAGATTGGGGACAGAGTTAGGCTAGTCAAGTGTGTCATTTAGACACACAGAGAGAGGCGCTCTTCAGGCATATATTATCAACCAGAGGAGAAGATGTGGATAACAGTTGAGTTAAAGCAATTTATTTAGGAGGGATAGATGCACAGAGGGACAATCTTCAGGCATATATTATCAATCAGAGGAGAAGTTGTGGATGACCATTGAGTCGAAGGAATTTATCTAGGAGGGATAGAGGGCAAGAGTTAAGTGGGGGTAGGTTGATCTTCCAATAGAGCAAGGTAGTTTGGGATTATCTGATTTGAAGGGATATTTTAGAGCTACACAGTTGAGGCTCATGTACATAACGCAAGCAGGAATGCTTTAATTCAAAGTGAAAAGAGATGATGAGGCAGAGCGAGCAAGTTCAAGAAATAAGGAGTGTGTGTGATTTTTGGATGCACATCCGTAAGGAGAATAATAACCATACAGTGTTATATTTTTAAAGTAGCAGTAAGTATTCTGAGAATTAAGCCAACACAAGAATGGAGAAAGGAGATTTTCCTAATAAAGATGACTGCAATTAGTGGTACAGAGGATAGCCAAGAGGGGGCTGGAATTTGCTGAAGAAAAGTGGCAGATGAACCAAGGTATGGGGAGCAGATAGCTAGAGATGGAAAGGTAAATGAATGGAAAGAGGCCAAGAAGATGTTCTTCATGTTTCACTGTTGCAGTCATTCCATTTGGGTAATCTGCTGGCAGGTTGCCCTCAGTCGGCCTGATTAACAAAGTCTTGGGTCCTGCGTCAGTTGCTGTCCCTTCTTCCATGACGTCAGGTCATCAGGGGATAAATCATGCAGCTGACACCATTTTATCAGGCTTTCTTGCCGTGCAGTGCCCGAAGCAGAAGCAGTTCGCAAGTGCCAGTCGGCCGACTCCAGAAATTTTTGTTTTAAAGTTTCAAAACCGAAGTCTTCAACTTAAAGCTAAGTACCCCGTTGGGAAAACTTTTTCTTGCTCCTTACCGATGTCCGTAAAAGTTAATAAGTGCATTACTTGTGGAAAGCAAATTTCATTCGTACTGTATTCCTTGCCTAGACCCTGACCACGACGCACCTTGCTGTCGGTTTTGTGCTTTATTTAATCAGCGCACTATCCATCGTCAGTATATTTTTGCCTCTAAATATTTCGGTTCTCTGTTTAATTATCCAGAAATTTCGTCTGTTAGCATTCCGACTACTGGGATTCTGAAAAAAATGCAAAGATAAAGACAGAGACAGGCCGCCGATGTCCAAAACTGCCGACGCTTCTAAGCCAGTCGCCAGTTTGCCGGTACTCAGTGAGGCACTTTAGCAGCCGCTGATGCCCACTACTTCTGATTTGCAGGCCTCTACTGAGACCCATTCGGAGTCAGGTATGCCGCAAGATACATTAACTATGGAACCCGTGGATGTCTCTACCTTGGATGGGTCCTGAGCCACTGTGCAGTCACTGGCTTCTGAGGGTGTATTCAGGCCTACAGACTTGCATATTAAATCGACACCGCCTTCATTACTAAGGCCTAAATCTCGATCCATGTCTCAGGCCCCTATGCCTAAAAAACAAATTATAAAAATGGCTGAAAATCTAATTACTCTAATCAGGGGTAGTCAATCCCCCACCCAGAGGCTGAGGGCTGAGCTTGGTTATGAATCCTCTGTTCAGGATTCTATTTCTTCTGATGAGCTGGATTTGTCCATACCTGCCTATGACGATTCTGATGCAGAGGATTCCATTCTCTCTGCTTCCCTTCCTGAGGATTTTTCTTTTGGAGAAACTTTACATGCTTTAAACATGCTTTAAGGGAGCATTTTCACTGGGAAAGCCATGAATTTACTGATTCAAAGAAAAGGTTTAAGGATTTCCTCCTCCTTACCTCAGCATAGACCTTTGGCTATACCACCTGTACTAGACATTGTTGTTGTTGTGTTCTCGGAATCCAGTTTGGCCCCTGATTCCCTGCCTCCGGCTCCTAGTAAACCAGACAAGATACTACAGGGTTCCTGAGTCCCACAAGTTTCTTTTCAAAAATCCTGTTGCAGATCCAGAAACTATTTCTCAGGGGCCCAAGGGCATTAAGGCTTCTACTGCTAAAAATCTTACCCCTTCTGATAGGCACTGAATAGATGGGGTAAAAAGGTTTATACTTGCAACCTTGGCAATCAGAGCTTTAAACTGCCAATTTCATGTTAAAATATCAACAACATATTATTGGACTGCTTAAACAGAAAATTATGTTGATTTCTGACTGTGGAAAATAAAGATTTACAGGATTTAATGCATTCTGCTGAACAAGTTGGAAAACATACTTTGCAATGTGGTTTTGATTCTTTAGAGGCCTCTTGCAGGGCTGCTGTTACTGGTTCTGTGCTTAGAAGGCATGCTTGGCTTAAGGAGCAAGCTTTGCCTGATCATGTTAAAGCTAAACTGTTGGATGCTCCTTTAAATCAGGATCACCTGTTTGGCAATAAGGTTGAAGAAGTTCTTAAAAAGATGGAAGATAAAGCTAAATCTATGCAAACTGTTAAAGATTTTTTTACAAGTGCAAGCTCCAACATTTAGTAGGCACTGGCCTACTAAGAATTGGTCCTTTCCAGCCCCTTCCAGATCCTCTCAAGCCAAGCCCAGACATTGCCAAAACCCCAGGTTTCAGTCCCAGGGGATTCAGAACTAAGCAGTAGGGGGGGGGGGGCTCCACTTCCAAATCTGGAAATAAGATACCCCCCGATGGTCAGCAGTCTCAATGACTTCCTTTTAAAATCCCCAAGCACTTATCTTTTGACTGCCCCTTTGGGGGGGAAAGATTGCTCTTCATGCAAAGAACTGGGAACTCATAACCCAGGACAAATGTGTTTTAAATAGTGTCCCAGGGATACAGATTTCATTTCCACACGTTGCCAGCACAAAACGGGTGGCCAGACCTGCCTCCAAACCAGTGGGAAGAGGCTCAGAAACAAGTTATTTCCCTATTAAACATGGGGGGCTATTCAACAGGTACCAGAAGAGGAAAAGGGGCAAGGTTTCTGCTCCAGGCTCTTTCTGGTACCAAGAAAAGACAAATCATGGTGTCCAATCCTGGACTTGTCTACTCTAAACACCTTTCTGGAGATTCCAAAATTCAAGATGCTGACTCTTCACCAATTACTTCCTATGCTAGGCAAAGACACCTGGTTGGCAACTCTAGATTTAAAAGAAGCATATCTGCACATCCCAATCAGGGAATCTTGCAGAAGATAACTATGCTTCAAAGCAGGCTACTTGCATTATCTGTTCTCTACACTGCCCTTTGGCTTGTCTACTGCGCCCAGGGTATTCACAAAGTGCCTGTATCCAGTTATTGCATTTTGCAGGCAAAGAAATATTCAAATATATCCATACCTGGACGATTGTCTAATTCAGGCAGAAAATTAGGGCATACTTTTAAATCATCTGGCATTTGTAAAAAGGGTTCTAATTTGTCTGGGGTACACCATAAACTAAAATAAATCACAACTGGTACCCTGTCAACAGATTACATTCCTGGGTGCAAACTTGGAATACAACTGCCCAGATGGCCTTCCGCACGCCAGAAAAACAAATTCATCTGGTAGCTTACTTCAAACAAGTGGCCACAAAAGCCCTGCTTATCTGTAAGACAAATACTGCAAGCCTTAGGGTTCATGGCCTCCTGCATTCTTCTAATTCCATATGCAAGACTGCATGTGAGGAAACTACAGTGGTATCTAAAAAGTCTATGGAGTCAACATTCACAGCTTGGAAACAATGATTCCTATCATACCTTGCCTATGCCTGGAGTTCCTATGGTGGGGAGAGGCCTGCCACCAAAACAAGGGACTACCATTCATACTACCCCCTGCCACCCAAACCCTAACTACAGATGCATCAGACTATACAGGGGGGGCTCACCTGGCAGGGAAGTGCATTCAGGGCAAATGGAATCCAAATCAAATGCATCTACATATCAATCAAAAAAAAGTGTTAGCTGTACAGAATTCTCTGACAGCCTTCAAGGACTACATTCTTCCAGGACAAGTAATGGTAAAGACAGACAACACCATGGTTGTGGTACATAAACAAGCAGGGGGGTACACATTCCTACCCCCTCTGCAGACTAGCCATGGCATTGTGGAACACAGCCTTGAGCTACCAAGTGCATCTACAAGCTCAATTCCTGCCAGGAAAATTGAATACACTGGCAGACGGACTAAGCAGAAATGTCATGGACCCACAGGAGTGGAAACTGGAACCACGGATTTTCAACATGTTGACAAGCGAATGGGGGAGCCCAGACATAGATCTATTTGCCTCCCCCAGAACTACCAGTTGGACAGATTTTGCACAAGGACTCCTCACAAAAAAGTCTGGAAAGTGGATGCTCTGTCTTTCAGCTGGAAAAACCTATCAGTCTACACCCCCCCCCCATGCTCTGCAAAGTTCTACTAAGTCAAACAGGACAAACCAAGGATGATTTTGATTGCTCCAGACTGGTACCCCCTTCTGCGCAGTGTGTCGCAATTATCTCCATGGCACCTGCCTCGGACCCCTTCCCTGCTGTCTCAGCAGGAAAACCAAATTCTACACCCTCAGTTTCCAACATTGAACCTTGCAGCCTGGCTAATCACTTAATTTCACCTTTATCATCCATCAGCAAACCTGTGATGGATGTCATCTTGGAGGCAAGGAGACCTAGTACTAGAAAATCTTATGCTGACAAGTGGAAAAGTTTCGGTGCCTGGAACTAGTCTTTAGGGATGAGCACAGCAGTGCCCAATTTACCTCAGATTTTGCTATACTTAGCTGAGATGCTTCACAAAGGCCTGTCCTTTTCCTCCATTAAAATCCACACCTCAGCTATTTCAGCTCATTGTAACACAGAACCTTCCCTCTTCTCTGATCCTCTGCTCAAGCAGTATCTCAGAGGGGCAAAGAACTTGAGACCACCCAGGAGAGCTCCAACCCCTTCCTGGGACCTTAACTTTGTTTTGGAGAAACTCACTCTACCTCCTTTCGAGCCAGCTGCTACTGCAGATTTAAAATTTCTTTCTTGGAAAACAGCCTTCCTTTTAGCAATTACTTCAACTAGAAGAATATCTGAATTTTACAGGCCCTTATGGCCGTGGAGCCTTTCATCATCTTTCATGCGGACAAGAGTATCTTTGAGGACCAATCCATCCTTTATGCCCATGGTGGTTTCCAGTGTGGCTCTTTATCAGTCCATTCATTTGCCAACCTTCTTTTCCAATCCACAGAACAAAGGGGAATGGATTCTGCATTCCTTGGATGTGCGCAGACAACTTGGATTCTACTTGGACAGGACTAAACATCGAAAATCTGAACAACTGCTGGTAGCATTTGCTGCAGGGGCAGAGGGGAAGGCTATTTCAAAACAAATAATTTCTAAATGGATATCTATTGCATTTATTTCTGCTTATAAGCACCATGGAAAACCTATCCCCACAGGGGATCAGATCTCACTCCACCAGGGCTGCATCTGCTTCTACAGCCTTTCTCAGAGGTGTTCCCACCAGGGACATCCTAGAACTTGCTATGTGGAGCTCTGTACTTTCACCAAGCATTATCATTTACCAATTTTCTCTAAATCCAGAGCTGGCTTTGCCACTGATGACTTGCAGGACCTTATAGCTGGCCCTAATGCTGTATAATCTTCTCCTCCCAACCATAGCTTTGGGAATCTACCCAAATGTAAGGACTGCAACAGTGAAACACGAAGAACATAGTACAGTTGTGTACACTTACCATAAATGTAGATGTTTGAGTGTATTCACTGTTGCAGTCCTGGTTACCCTCCAGCCCCCTGACTTCTGTTGTCCATACCTCTTTTCTTGCTTACTATGCTTAAAACTTTCTGGTGTATTTGCTTTTTGTTAGAAGTGTAACCTTGTATATAATTGCTTCCCATTATGGGGGCACCTGACACCTGGGGCAAGAAAAACTGATAAAATGGTGTCTGCTGCATGTTTTATACCCCTTGACGACCTGACGTCATGGAAGAAGGGACAGCAACCGACGCAGGCCCCAAGACTTTGTTAATCAGGCCGACTGAGGGCAACCTGCCAGCAGATTACCCAAATGTAATGACTGCAACAGTGAATACACTCGAACATCTAAATTAATGGTAAGTGTACACGACTGTACTATAGTTGGACTGTACTATAGTTGGACTGTAGACTACAGACTCTCTCTCTTACCAGGGATCAATACCATAGTATAGGCAAAGGGACAGGGGAATCCTAAGTGAAAAACATGCTCTGGTAGAGTTTTTCATTGAAAACAGAAGCTGCTGTTAAAGGGATAATTAGTAGGGCATATAAAATATTGCATGATAACTATAAGAAGCAATCAGAGGAGGTTTGAAAAGATTGTGTGGTGCGATTGGATAAGCAATTCACAAGTAAACAATGGGAGGACATATGTATGTCTCCGTAATATGCAACAAATTCTAGGAGATTTAAGATTTCTGCTTTGAAGTGTTAGCTTAAAATGTAATAACAAAAAAAGCGTACCAGGACAAATCCAAAAATAAGTAATGTGCAAACCAAAGATGTCCAGTAGACTGAAGCGGGTATAAAAACACTTTAAATAAAATGAAATAAACAATAAAAACAGGTGTGCTTTCATGAAACTATTGCTTCTTCAGACCATAAAACATACACTGCAACAAAACATTTTTAAAATACCCCTTAACCAATCGGATACAAGTTGCATTCACTTGACACTGAATGACTCAAGCCGATCCTTTTTAGAGCAGGCTTTAAAGAAATAGCATTATTGAGCCCTAGAAATACATCTTCTCTAAAATCCATTTCAATTCCAAAAATTAAGTTTCATTAATGTCACCTTCCCTTGTGTTCACATTTAATTGCTGCAGAACCAAAAACTTAAATTTGAGTTTTATCCTGCTCTGACACGTTTAGCTAGTGTATTATTAAGTTTGACATTGCGTATATCATTAACATGTTCCAGTATGGCTTCTTCAAAATATGATTAGTCTTCCCAACATAAAACATTTCACATAGTACGCATTGTGCCATGTAAAAAAGATTTTTACTATTGCAGTCAGCATAAAAACGAAAACTAATCTCCTTATGTATTTTAGCATGAACAATAGAAGTAGCAGACCAAATAAACCTACAAGCCTTGCAGGATCTGCAGGCATATAGGTACTGTGACATTCAGACTGTATCCTAATGTTACTGGATTGTTTGTAGCACAGACGGTGTTTTAAAGTTTTATTGTTCCTAAAAACAAATTGTGGAGTGTTACCAATAATTATATTAATAGTTTCATCTGTCATTAAAATTGGCCAATACTTCTTCATAATATCACATACAACTTTAATATTACTTGAATAGATCAGAACCATTTTATTCTTATCCAACTTATTGACAGGTTGTGAGTCAATTTGTTGGGCTTCAGACCTCCTAAAAAAATAATGTGTAACCCCTTTCATACTGGCCACTGTGCCAGAGTGTGTGACAGGGCAGTAGACAGAGCAGTACAGCTGTCATGGGAGCAAGTGCTCCAGTATAACGAGAATACCCCCTGGCAAAGAACTCCACTAGTAACAGTAAACCATCTAGGACTTAAAAAAATTAAAAAAAGAATAATAATTTAAACACACTTTAGTAAGGCTGTCATTCCATAAGTTATAGGTTGGTAATTGAGTCATGCCTAGCTGAGGCTCCCCTCCTTGTAGTAGATGTCAAAGTACAGCTCCATAAGGTACCCTGTAAGGATCAGCTTCTTTTGGACTCTATTGCTGAAGTACTCTAAAAGGTGGAGGAAAGCACAGGTATAGTCAGCTTTTTCATTCATACATGCCAGGGTTTGATGAGAACTTATCAAAAGATGAGCCTCGCTGTCGCAAAAAAAGATCGGGTAAGCAAGCAAATGATAAAACTCTATGTAAAACGTGCCCTGTCATCCCAGTGCTAAGGCAGTCCCAAAGCAGGGCGTTCTATTTGAGACTCTTCTAGTACCCTGAAGAGGGTCCTTGGAGGCACATCCTGGACTTGTGATCTTCAAAGTAAAAATGTTGACATCACAAGCCATCATCCCTCTAGTCCCTCAAGCCTTTTGTTTACTTTTAATCTCAAGGATGCCTACCCTCCATATATCAGTTCACAAGAACCATAGATGCTTTCCCAGATTCCAATTTACCTTCTTGCTGTTTGGATTAACTACTGCACCCAGAGTATTTGCAAAGTGCTTGGCTTCACTCTTTGCTGATTGCAAAGCCAAAGGCATTCACAATTACCCCTAACTGGGTGACTGCCTCATCCATACAGTAACCCAGGACATGGCGAAGAGGGCTCTGAAATTAATCATGGATTGTTTTCAAAACCTGGGGGTTTCATGCAACATCCCCAAGTTGTCATTTCTGTACATCCCCTGCTGGCCATTTCACTCTGCATACTTAGCCACCATTTCACTTTAGTTTTAGGCATGCATCTGTACAAGGATGTCAGAAATTAGATTTTGTAAACCTTGACTAGTATACTCCTTTCAGGAGTACAGGAAAGTCACCAGTAAAGTATACTCTTACATGATGCAGAGGAAGTCCATTTTCCTGTCGAGCAACTCTTGTAAGAAGCAATAAGTTAAGGGAACTCTACATTTAAGACTGTCTAGAGCTGCTCCTCCATGAGACTTCCACTTTATAGGCTCACAGGTAAGTACTACACTAGCTGCCCCTTGCCGACTATTTTAAGACTAGCCAATTTCCTTGTTTGTGCAAAACAATAACCTTTCCTATTTGGCTATAGATAAGCCTTACCATGGTTGATAAGTACCCTTAGTCAGAATAACTGGGATAATACATAATTTGAGGGGATCCATGCATGGACTAAAGCATTTATGAGCTGCCTCTATATATTAGTAGTACAGGAGGCAGTCCTGTTATAAATTTGGTTTTCCCATCCATAAGTTTGTTATGCTTGAATATTGGAACAAAATTTGTTTTATATGGATGGGAAATCTGTTACACAGCAGTGGTATCCTCTCCGATGTGTACTTTTCCCCTCCATATCATTCTGTTAATGAAGAGGCTTAGATTCCCTAGACAGAGTATTTCAGATGCCATTTGACTTGCTGGTGTGCAGTAAACCAATTAGTAATTGGTCTGAGGATGCCTTCTATGGCAGAGCCGAGCACAAAATCTTTTCTTGCAGGACCGAGAATGCACCTCTTAGGAGTTCGGGATGACCCCAGAAAGCAAGTTGAATGGACAGGGTCTACAGTATATAAGCGAATGCACTGAATTTCAAATGCTATATAATCGACCCGCAAACCCACCCACAATCCCCGCAAACCCAAAATGTGGAAGACACAGATCAGCGACCCCCCCCCCCCCGGAAAAAAAATCAACACCCCCCCCCCCTTTCTTAAATTTACCAACTCTGAGATTGCACCACAGTGGAGAAAATTGGAAAGGCCCGAAAATGGCCCATTGATTTTTTTTTTTCTCCCTAGGGAAACAAATCGCTGTTCCGTGCTTTCAGTATTTTGCCATTTCGCGTAATGACGTTCAACTAAACAGTGTTCACAGTTCATTGCATTTGTTAAAATAATAGGACCCGAATGGACAGGAGTGTTGACTTTCTGATGGTTCAGAGATATCCCCAAGTTTGAGAGGCAATGGTTGGTACACTTCAGTACCTTGGTTTAATTATTTTAGGCATTTGCTTGGATTAGACTTTGAGCTACTGGTAGGTGTGGCTGCCTTTTGATGATAATTGGAGTTAAACCTGGAAAGTAGAATTATGTAAGAATTTACAAAAGTAGATGTTCAAGTTAGATGACTGTTGCAATAGTTAGCCACTTACTGGTACTTCTGCCGCAGAAGGTCAGATGTCAGCCTTTATTTCCGGACAGCAGAACTTTTCTCCTCTCTAGATTGAGCATACCTCTCTTGAAGATGTCTCTATACTCCCCGTAAATAGATGGCATTCATCTGTGCTGTTTGAGATTTCTTGCCAAGGAAAATAGCAGGCTATTCAGTATACCTAGAACTCGACATGGTCCTAAGTAGTCTAACTAAGAAGGTACATCAAGGGACACTATCTGGGCAAGGAACTTAAACTTGAACCCATTTTTTTTTAATCCATGCATCAGCATGCTGGCAGCTGTGGTACAAGAAGAAAAAGGGTATTTACATATGGATAGTGCACTCCAGAGTAGCCTGAAAATGCCCACAAAAGAAAAGTGGGGATGGTGGGAGACAAAACAGTACTGCAGCATAGATCTATGGTTACAGTAAATTCCTATACAATTCCACCACTATGTTTTGTGCATAGACACTGTTGTACTAACTAGTGGGAAGATTCCCACAGGTTACACAGAGTGAAAGGTAGAAAACTAGTTGAGCTACATTATAAAAGGCTCAGCAGGATGGCAGTAGCATTTTCAACTCTTGTCCTGGAAGCAATATCTGGCCTATAGCATTTAAAAAGTAGAGTGAAGGTCAGGTAATTGCCACCAGATTTAAGATGAGCAATGTCCCATACCACCCCCCAATAAAGGACACACAGCACCTGTCAGTAAGTTTAGTGCTGTGGGACTCTCCTGTGCAACTTTTTCTGTTGATAAGAAAAACACAAGATAATACAATAGGCCAGCCCCTTCAAATTTGCTTGCTTGGACATTGGTTTCACTTCATTCCTGACTGCGATGGACACAAACAACTGATCAAGGTTCTGACATCTTTGGTCTTAACTAGTTAACACCTCAGCTGTCTGTGTACAACTGAGGAATGCAATAGTCACTCAGTCTTGTTCTGAGGGCTAAGAAAGATGAGAGGTAGTTGAAGAGTCTGAAGGAGAACGCCTGCCCTGCTCTTGGCATAAAGGAGTGGGGTTTGTTTTATGGATGACTGTTTTTGTGGAAACTAGAAAGATCTATTCAAGGCCTGTTGATCTGAAATCCTTCTAGCAGATGTGATATTGAATTTCAGAGCAGTCTTCTATATTATGTTTTTAAGCAAAAATGAGATAAAAAGATCAAAAGGTTGCTGTGTAAGCTTTTCCGGATCAAAATCATCATTATTTTATCCTTTGGGAAGTCCTCTACCCCAGGGAAATACCACACTGACAACATGCCCCTAACAGTTGACTAAGTTCAGGATTTGGGAACTTATGTGGGCAGTGACCTAACTTTTGACCATTTGTCTGTTGTAAGAAAGTCCTTCTATATTGCACAGCTTGTAAACAAAGGGATTAGATCTAGGGATGTCATTGTCATGCTTTACTTGGGCCTCATTAGGCGAAACACTGAATATAATGCCTTCTTTGGAATGTACCTTTTGAGAGACATGCAACAATTGTAACACCCTCAGAGATAGCTTAGTAAAACATACAAGGCCTAAATAGCATGTGCTACATGGACAGACTCAAACCCCTGTCACTATACTTGGCATTCATGATAGTAAGAATCATCTTAAATGCTCTGTGGTGGTTTTTCCTCTTCATCCGATTAGTTGGGCTGCAAATGAGGAAAATTCAGTGTTACCTGAGGGATTTTTCAATGTACACTTGTGTTTTCTGGAGGAAATTATTCCATTCATTCCCATTGGCCACAAGAAATTCGGATGGTGTTAATCTCAGGTGATGCTAGTCTTAGGGGCTGCATTTATATACCAGGTTCTGATTTTAGATGCCTTTGAATTTTCTTAAGAATTGCACATGGGGATTCTCTTAGGTCCATGACACCTGCAGCAAAGGACAAGTTCATATGTATCAAAATAAAGATGTATACATTTCATATTCTCAGACTAGTCTTGAGCTTCTGAGCCCTGTGCATGGTGAGAGACAGTGCCGGAATATCATGGCGCATCACAGCAAGGTATGCACTGTGAAGGTTAACCACAATAGTTATTAAAGCAGAATCATGATGTCTGTCCTGTTTGCATTCTGTGTGGCCTGGCAGATCTAAGCATATCTGAGCCCATTTGTCATTGAGGCAGCTTAAAGCTGGAGGCATTCTATAACCTCACTTTATCATGGGGAAAACCTGTTTGCTTCCTCTCAGAATCATCATATCCTATGGCAATGCTTGCAGATACCTTTGTAAGAGCGACCAGATAGTGAGTGCATCATTAGTCTCTTGTAAGCAAGGCTTTCTTTATTCCATCTCTTTCTTGCCTCTGATCCCCATAGTACTGCAAAAGGCAACACAGGGAAGGCCAGCCTGATTCTGATGTCATCCTTTGACCATGTCAGCTCTGAGTTTCACACCTAAAGGAATTGAGCAGAAGCAGATGTCCTTGTTACTACTGCAGTATTCTTCACTCTTGATATCCTGCTAAGAGTAGCCTTAATGTTGAACAGTATACCAAAACCTTTAAAACTTCCATTTATTGCACATCAGACATATGTCCTATGTGCAAGGCATAAGGTACATATATGGCGTACAGATGCCTAATCCTCAGAACAACTTTGCCGGCAGTCCAAAGGTTGGCTTTCCTTCCTTTACTTTTTCCCTCCTTGTAGTTTTTCCTGGCATCCATTAAGCAAAAGTGCGAGTGGGAGGCAGATTCCTCATAACAATTAGACATGAAGTACCTTTTTTGTTTGGGTGCTATTCATATAGTGAATCTGCTACTATCCAGCCTCCACCTGGCATCTCCCTCTGGTTGAGTGAATAACCAGAGGACCAGCCGATGTAGATGTTGGTTCTCTCTGCTGTGACCCAGTTGGAGGCCAACATGAAGCTGCCTATTCAAACGTTCTGCTGAAAATGTGCAAACATCTGGTACAGATGTTTGTGGGGACCACAGCTGATTATATCTGAAGGCCCTAGGGAGATTCCCCAAATTTAATTGTGGAAGAGGTGCTTGGTACCCTCATAGAATCTAAGCAGTGGTCTGAACCTAAACAGAAAACCAAATGTAGCTTCTGTGGCTAAGGTTGCTCAAAAAAGAGTGGCAGGACTTTACTCGGGTGCTGTTTTAATGTCCTAATGGCTCTGAAACCCTCACAGAGATTGTCCGTCATTGCTGCTACCTTGTCATCCACCCCATCTAAGTGACCTAGAAGGCTCTCTAGCATATTCCTCACAAATACACTCTGCTTTGTCTCCGGGGTCTGATGAAGAATTATAATTTGGGGATACAGTGGGGTCTGTATGATGAAACAATTTAACTGAAATTATTCCCAAGTCTCAGAGGATCAGAAGAGATATTATGAGCTCTTGCAAATGGACTCACCCACACCTTCTGCAGTCCCTCCTGTCTAAGCTGCCCATTTGGACACATTTACAGTGGCTTCTTAGGCTCTTGAATCACAACCTTTGACCCCCTAAGAAGCCAGACAGATTTTATAATGTGCCTGAGGATCATAAATACTTGCATAAAAGTCCTTCATCTGTTCCTGTTTCCATGTCCACAGATGAGTCATCCAAACTGCTTTCTTCTTCCAAGTTTTTACCTGCTATGGAGAAGTATAGGGGGGGTGCATGCTTTTGCTGTTTTGTCTTTTAGGGTCATTAATTATTAGACCCACATGACTAGATATTTCCTGGCTCCTCTTTCCCAGTTTTTTTTTTTTTTTGGGGGGGGGGGGGGTTGACTGACATGCCTGATTTGGACAGTAATACTTTGGCTTTCCCTGTTCTGAGTTCTGCCTCTCAGGCAGCTTGCCATTCCATTAAATACAGCTATGATGCACCTGATACTCTTCCTAGGGCAGCTGCATTTGGTTCTGTCATGGAGATATTCCTCGTTGCGCCTTCAAGCTTTACCCGAACATATTAAGTCCAAACTTTTAGCTTCTTCCTTAAACCCACACAGTTTTGTTGGCACTGCTGTTGCAGAATAATTTAAAACCCTGAAAGATAAAGGCAAGCTTATTACACAAGGCATCATAGAAAATTATGAGGTTTATATCACATGGGTTCACCCATTACCAAGAGTTCAAAAGATAAATGCTAGAAAACCAGATATAGTGGTCCAAGAAAAGACAAAAGTAGTATTGATCATTGAAATCGCTACACCCAGTGACTACAGTGTCTTGCATACAGAGAAAGACAAAGTCATAAAATTATCAGGATCTGCAGGCAGAAATGAGAGATGTGGAAGAAAGATGCACACAGTTCCAGTAATAGTAGGAGCAACGGGTCTTGTAAAAAAGAATCTACATTTGTATTTCGGTAGGTTACCAATCCATGTAACCCTGTACAAATTGCAGGAAGAGTCATTACCGGACACATTGATGGTGCTGCAAAGAGCTCTTTTGGCTGACATCAAAGATTGAAACAATACTAATTTCATGAACTTTAATCATACTTGACTTGGGAATGAGGTCCATTCCCGTTGTAGTATTAGAAACCCAAAAGATTTGGTGAAATTGAGAGAGAGAGAGAGACCTAAAAAATTATTTTTTGTTTTACCCTTACCTAAGTTCTGAAGGAATTATCCATCGTAATCTTCCTTTGACAATAGGCAGCCTAGAACGTCTGCTAGGAGTAAGATGGTTTCTAAGTGGATTTTCCCAGCAAAACCCACTCAGTTCTAGAGGCCAAAATACTTTTCCCAATAAATCTGCTTCTGACATGTAGCCTCCCCTGCCAGGTTTGTGTGTCTCAGGCTGACCCTTTCTTTCCCTGTTTAACAGATAACCACAGACACCCGGGTTCTCTCCATAATCCAACATTGTTATTTTATGGCTTGTAGTCCCTTCTCCAGCCTTCTTGCCAGCTTCCTCATGGAACCATCCAAACTGTTCCTTTGTCTTGGCAGGGACAGGCTTTTATTCCAGAATGTTTCTGGTTTCCAGGAAGGAGAAGTCATGGATGCCCATTCTAGACCAGTCATATCTCAACACCTTTTTCAAGTTTCCTTCCTTCAGGATGTTCTCTCTTCGTATTCTTTTCTTTTGCTTCCCCAATCGTTTCTTGTCTTTCATACTGGGAAATTGGGTTTGGCAATGTCTAAGCAAATCATTTCCTTCTGGAATTTCAAGGCCATTGTTTTTTGTTACATGGCAAGCCGCTTTCCTCTTCTGTTCATGCTCATTCTATCAGGACAGTAGCCTCTCTGGTGCTTTT
This sequence comes from Protopterus annectens, assembly GCF_019279795.1. Taxonomy (NCBI): domain Eukaryota; kingdom Metazoa; phylum Chordata; order Ceratodontiformes; family Protopteridae; genus Protopterus; species Protopterus annectens. Next base: position 763,020,175 of record NC_056728.1, on the reverse strand, counting down.
TTCTCAAGGGTCTGTATACTAGATCCATCTTTGAAACTGCTACTTTACTTGGTCTTCTGTTTGTCATTGCCGGGGCTATTCTTCATTGGTTTGTGGGGGGTGGGGTACACTTCTTTGCCTTCCTCCTCCCATGCTTTCCAGTAGCTTTTGTATCCTTACAAGAGTAAAAAGTCCAACAGTGATAAGAAAGGATATAGAACAGTTGTGCACGATATTATTGTAACAATAAATGTCCTACTTCTTACTCTTGCAGCATTTGATCCCTCACTCCTGCTCCTATTTACTGCTGCCATGAGGATTTCCCCATTCCATCCTCTTTGCCTGAATCTGTTCTGGATGGGTATGTTACTCTGAGGTTGCTCTGGTTCTTCTTGGGCCCTTCAGTCCTGTGAATTGGGCATCTGGACGTTACGTATGTACCTTATGCTTTTCACGTAGGGCATATGTCTGATGTACAAGGCATGGAAGGTGGAAAGGCTTTGGTATACTGACAGGACATTATGCTATCCTTTGCTGGATATCCCAAGAGTAAAGAATGCTGCAACAGAAGGAAGTAGGACACCTATTGTTATGGTAAGATCTTGCACAACTGTACTTTCCTACATTTCCCCTTCTCATACAGCCTTCTGTCTCAACCAGGGTGATGTTCATCGTGTTACCCTGCTGCAGTCATCACACTTGGGTTATTCTGCCATCAGACGGTCCCGCAGTCGGCCAGAGTTCCAAAGTCTTGGTCCGGCGTCGGTTGCTGTCACTTCTTCCCTGACGTCAGTGCGCCAGGGGTATACAAGAGGCATCCAACGCCATTTTCTTCAGTCTTTCTTGCCAAGCGGTGCCCGAAGCAGAAGCAGTTCGCAAGTGCCGGTCGGCTGACACCTGAGATTTACGAAAAATTTCAGTCCGAAGTCTTCAATAAAACTAAGTACCCCCATTGGGGAACCTTTTCTTGCCTCTGTCCGATGTCAGAAAAAGTTAACAATTGCATTTCTTGTGGGAAGCAAATACCTTATAAGGACTTCCATTCTTATTGTATTCCTTGCCTAGGCCCAGACCACAACGTCACTGGTTGTCGGTTTTGTGCTAGGTTTAATAAACGAACTATCAAGTGCTGTTTTGACTTCGCACGACATTACTTTGCTAGGAAATTTAATTATATTATGCCGTCGGAACAGCCGACAACCGGCATGCATAAAAAACGCAAGGATAAGGACAGGCAGCCTAGGACCAAGCCAGACTCCGAGGCCTCTGCTGGGCCTGTCACCGGTTCTCCGGTTTTCAGTGAGGCATCTACGCAGCCCCTGATGACCGCAGAATTGGAACCCCAGACAGCTGCGAATTCTCAAGCGGAGTGCACTAGGCCGTCGCAGCCATCTTCATTAGGCCCTTCTGACACCGGAGCAGAAGGGAATCCCGGTGCAGTAGAAACGCCTTCGGTTGCAGAAGGTGTTTTCAGACCGACTACACTCACCATTAAATCTTATGCTAAGCTTAAAACTCCATTAAAACCAAAAAAGACTGTACATCAGTCTACAGTTCAAGGCCCCATGCCTAAGAAACAGATGCTTTAGATGGCTGAAGATTTGATTACCCTAATCAGGGGTTCCTATCCCCCTCCAGATAAAAGACCAAGACAAGAGGAGGATTATGCTTCCTCTGACCAGGTTTCAATTTCTTCTGCTTCTTCTGAGGAACAGGATTACACTTTTCCCCCTTATGAAGACTCTGATGCTGAAGACTCTATTCCCTCAGCATCTCCCCCTGAAGACTACTCCTTTGGGGAAACTTTACACACCATGAGGGAACATTTCCACTGGGAAGGACAGGAGTACTCTGATTCAAAGAAAAGGCTCCAAGAGTTCCTTTTACTACCCCAGCACAGACCACTTGCTATCCCTCCAGTTTTAGACATTGTGGATGATGTTTACTTAGTCTAGTATAAATCCAGACTCTCTACCGCCTGCTCCAGCCAAACCAGACAGATACTACAGAGTACCTGACTCACAAATTCCTTTATAAAAGCCCTGTGGCTGATCCAGAAACAATTTCCCAGGGTCCCAAAGGGGCTAAAGCTTCTATGGCTAAAAATCCTGTACCCTCTGAAAGGGATTCCAGAGCCCTAGATAGACTGGGAAAGAAGATATACACCTCAGCTACTCTGGCTATGAGAGCATTAAATTGTCAGATTCACATGCTGAAATATCAGCAATTCCTTATGTCTCAATTAAAACAAAAAATGAACACACATTCTTAACCGTCTGAATTCAAGGAAATGCAGGATCTGTTGCATGCAGCTGAACAGGTGGGCAAGCATACTTTACAATGTAGATTTGATTCATTGGAAGCTTCATGTAGAGCAGCTGTTACTGGGTCTGTCATACGTAGACATGCTTAGTTAGAAGAACAAAAACCCTACCTAATCATGTTAAAGCAAAATTGTTGGATGCACCTTTACAGCAGGATCTTTTATTTGGTGTCAAAGCAGAAGAGGTTTTAAAGAAGATGGAGGATAAGGCAAAGTCTATGCAGACGGTCAAGGATTTTTTACAGGTACAACCCCCTCGTTCCAGCAGAAATTGGCCAACAAAAAACTGGTCCTTTCCAGCTTCTGACAGATCACAGAGGGGCAAATACAGACGCCCAAGGGGCAGAGGTCAGTCCCAAAGCCCTTACAAACCTCACCAATGGGGTACTACTACCCAGAAGGGAGGAGAAGACAGGCCCCATGCTTGCAGAAGACAAACACAATGACTCAACCCTCAAATTCCCAAGCAAATCTCTCTTGGCAGCTCCCTTGGAGGAAAATTAGCACTTTTTGCAGACAACTGGCACATCATTACAAAAGACAAATGGGTTCTAAACATTGTCTAACAAGGATACAGATTCCACTTTCATACCTTGCCAAGGATAAAAGGAATGCCAAACCTGCCACCGAATCAATGGGCAGAAGCACAAAAACAAATTACAGCTCTCATGGACATGAGAGCCATTCAACAGGTACCTACACAGGAGCCAAGGACAAGGATTTTACTTGACCCTTTCTAGTCCCCAGAAAGGACAAAGCATGGAGACCCATTCTGGATCTTTCAATTCTGAACACCTATCTGCAAGTACCAAAAATCAAGATGCTAACACTACAGCAGCTTCTTCCCATGCTGGGCAAGAAGGCTTGGCTAGTAACGTTGGATCTTAAGGAGGCATACCTGCATGTCCCTATCAGACAAAATTGCAGAAGATACCTCTGCTTCATTGCAGGTTCAACCCATTATCAGTTATCTGCACTGCCCTTTGGCTTATCTACTGCGCCCAGGGTCTTCACAAAATGCCTGACACCAGTAATTGCATACTGCAGACAAAGAGGAATTCAAATATATCCATACCTGGACGACTGCCTTATTCAAGCAGAAAGCAGGGACATTCTTTTAAAGCATCTGGCATTTGTTAAACACCTTCTAAGTTGCCTAGGGTACACAGTAAATGAAAAGAAATCAAAACTAGTGCCCTCACAAACCATAATATTCCTGGGTGCCAGCTTGAATACAATGGCCCAGATGACTTATCTCACGCCAGACAAGCAACAACAGCTGACTCAATACTTCAAAATAATGGCAACAAAGACCCAACTCCCTGCAAGAAAAATTCTGCAGGCCTTGGGATTCATGGCATCTTGCATACCACTAATACCATTTACAAAACTGCATATGAGGAAATTACAATGGTACCTGAAAAGCGTATGGACTCAGCACAGCCACAGCTTAGAAACAATGATACCACTCATTCCCTGCCTTCAACAGGAGTTTCTATGGTGGGCACAGGCATGTCACCTCAACAAGGGCCAGCCTTTCACCTTACCCACAGCCAGGCAAACTTTTAACAACAGATGCATCGGACTATGCCTGGGGAGCACACATGGCAGGACAGTGCATTCAGGGCAAATGGACTACAGATCAAAGGCATCTGCATATCAATCAAAAAGAAATGCTAGCAGTACAGAATGCCCTAACAGCCTTTAAGGACCTCGTACACCCAGGACAACTAATAATAAAGACAGACAATACCACAGTAATGTGGTACATAAACAAGCAAGGGGGCACACATTCCTACCCTCTATGCAGGCAAGCAATGACCTTGTGGAACACAGCACTGTCTTACCAAGTTCAGCTACAAGCACAATTCCTGCCAGGAAATAAAAACACATTGGCAGACCTAAGCAGAAACATCATGGATCCCCATGAGTGGAAACTAGATCCACAAGTATTTGCAATGATGACTCAAAAATGGGGACGCCCAGACATAGATCTGTTTGCCAACCCCCAAAACTACCAACTAAAATTTTGCACAAGGATATTCCACCCACAAGCTTGTAAAGTGGATGCCCTCTCATTCAGTTAGAAAACATTAACAGTGTATGCCTTTCCTCCGCTGCCTCTTCTAGCAAAGGTACTGCTGAAAGTCAGATTAGAGAGGCCACAAATGATGCTCATTGCACCAGACTTGGCCACGCCAGCACTGGTATCCAATTCTAAGGAACATGGCCCACGGCCCATCATGGATTTTACCACAAATTCCTCACCTGCTCACCCAGCGAGACAATCGGATTCTACACAGCCAGCTCAAGACTTTTAACCTGGCTGCATGGCAGATTACCTAAACAACCAGCCAACACCTCTTTCCAAAGCTGTTATGGATGTCATTCTGGAGGCCAGGAGGCCTAGCACCAGGAAAACCTATTCAGACAAATGGAAAAGATTTTGTGCCTGGAACCAGGCTAAAGGCCAAAACCCCCTTAATCCAAACATTCCTCAAATTCTACAATATTTAACTGAGATGTTGCACAAAGGACTTTCCTTTTCATCTATTAAGATCCACGCCTCAGCAATTTCAACCCATTACAACACGAATCCTCCTTTATTTTCACATCCACTCCTAAGACAGTACCTCAGAGAGGCTAAGAACATAAGACCGCCCAGGAGAGTACCAACACCTACTTGGGATCTCAACTTTGTTCTGGAAAAGCTTACTCTGCTGCCCTTTGAATCAGCTTTTTCAGCAGATTTAAAATTTCTTTCATGGAAAGCTGCCCTGCTGCTAGCAATAACTTCAGCTAGAAGAGTCTCAGAGCTACAGGTACTAATGGCAGTGGAGCCTTTCCTCATTTTTCATCAAGACAGAGTCTCTACGAACTAACCCTTCCTTTATGCCAAAGGTGGTATCCAGTGTGGCCCAAAACCAAACCATTCATTTGCCCACCTTTTTTCCAAATCCCTAGAACAAAGGAGAAAGACTCCTGCACTCTTTGGACATTCACAGGCAATTACGTTACTACTTGGATAAAACTAAGGCTTTCAGAAAATCTGACCAGCTCTTTGTAACCTTTGCTGCAGGATCACAAGGAAAAGCTATCTCAAAACAGACCATTTCAAAATGGATAGCACATTGCATACGTTTCTGCTACACGCATCATGGGAAACTGGTACCTGCTACAATTAGGTCCCACTCCACCATGGCTACAGCTACATCAGCCACCTTTCTCAGGGGGGTGCCAACCAAGGATATTCTCGAAGCTGCATCTTGGAGTTCAGTGCACACCTTCAGCAAACACCATCACTTGCCTCTATATTCTAAGACTAGGGATGGTTTTGCCACTGCAGTTTTGCAGGGCATACTAGCTTCTTCTAATCCTGTTTAACTCCACCACCCGTCCTTAGCTTTGGGATTCAACCCAAGTGTGATGACTGCAGCATGGTAACATGATGAACATAGTACAGTTTTGTACCTACCATAAATGTAGATGTTCGAGTGTTCACCCTGCTGCAAGTTACCCTTCCTCCATCCCCTCTGAACTACCTAGAATTATCTATGCCTTTCTATCCTATACAACCTCTGTGGTGTGTTTGCTTGTGACTGAAGGTATTGTTTTATTTTTATATGTATATTTTTATATAGCAATATGTATTGCCTACCTATTGGGGGCACCTGACATCTGGGGCAAGAAAAAATGAAGAAAATGGTGTCGGATGCCTCTAATATACCCCTGGCGCACTGACGTCAGGGAAGAAGCCACAGCAACTGACGCCGGACCAAGACTTTGGAACTCTGGCCGACTGCAGGACCGCCTGACTGCAGGATAACCCAAGTGTGATGACTGTAGCAGGGTGAACACTCGTACATCTACATTTATGGTAGGTACAAAACTGTACTTTCTGTGATCCAGGTCACCGAGGTTTAATTAACGTCTCTGGCACTGGAAGAGGTTAGGTGGGGGGAGGTGGAATGGTATGGATCACTTGTATCTCTTGGGAGAGATGGGCTGTGGGAGATTGGTAAACACAAATAGTATGACTTCTCTGGTGAGGAGGACCACCACCTGTGCTTGAGGATGGGAAGGCAGGACTGCTGCTGGCAATGCCCATTGCTGAATTTGAGGGCTGCCAGGGCAGAAAGCTCATTGCATGTACTTCTACTCGTGGGCTGAGCAGGTGCAAGGGGGAGAATGGCTCGTTAGAAACCCGTTGCTTATGTAAATAACCCCCTCCTGATCAATCCTTGACTCTGTGATATAAACAAAACTGGAAAGGGATGATGAAACAGGTGGAAATTCAAGAAATAAGGAGAGAGTGGGATTTTGGATGCAAATCCTTAGAGAATAACAGTCATACAGAACATTATATTCATAAAGTAGAAGTACTGCAAGAACTAATCCAACACAAGAATAGAGAAAGCAGATTTTGCCGATAGGCATGACTGCAATTAGGGGTATAGAGAATAGGCAAGGGGACTGGAATTTATTGGAAAAAACTGGGAAAGGAACCAAGATACTGGGAACAAATAACTGGAGAGAGACAAGTAATAGAATGGGAAGAGGCCAAGAAGGCATTCAGACTGCAGGCTAAAGACTGCCTTCCCTATCCTGGATTGATATCAAATTATAGGCAAATGGAAAGAAATAGGACAATCCTAAGTAAAAGACCTGCTTTGGTAGAGTTTTCAGTTGAATCCAGAACAAAAGCGGCTAAAAAAGGGAAATAATTAATAGGAGACAAAAAATATTGCACAATAACTATAGCAATCAATCAGAGGAGGTTAGAAAAGATTCGAGAGACTAGATAAGCAATTTACAAGAAAACAGAGAGGACATATATATATGGCTCCTAAGTATGCAACAAAATCTAGAAGATTTAGGATTTTTGCTTGGAAGTGTGCATTGGTAATTTTTATACCCTAAGCAGACTCAAAAATGTTTTTCCTTGGGTAGATTGCAAATGTTGGAGGTGGGTGGAGAAGAGAGGTAAGATGCAACATGTTTTGGAAGTGTAATGCCAGAGTAATTTTTCTGCGTGTCTTTTGAGCTAGGTACAAGTTCTGAATTGCCCAGATATAGTAAGGCCTTACTAAGTTTAATTCTGATGGCTGCCAAAACCAAATTTAATAGAAAATGGAAATCAAAGTCTAAGGCAAGTGTATTTGAAGTATTGAATATTGTAACAGAGGTAAAGAACTGTAAGTTGGGATCTTTAGAAAAAGGGTAGAAGCAAATTACATAGAAAAAATGGAAATTGTGGGAACAATACATGCATAATGTTCAGGGGGAGGAGGAGTGAAATTTAAGGGAAGGCAGGAATTGAGCAATTTATGTAATGGTTGCTTGTTATAAAAATGTGATGTATAATGTTCGTATCTAGGAACATGTTAATATGGTTTGTTTTCTATTATACAAATGTATATTTGTCTGTGTCTTCAATTATAATTCATTAAGGGTGTTAAAATATATATATTTAGCTATGCTATGTACTAAAAGCCTTGTCCCCCTGCTCTGTGGTATACTTATTGAGGGTTGATCTCCGCTGAGCTTTCTGTGCTTTGAAATGATCCAATATACTTTTAAAATCCCTTCACCTAAACAGAACCAGTGTTAAAAGCAAAGACCTGCCCTGGAGACCTAAACCTGTACTACCACATGAACAGCACTGGATATTGTGGCGGATAACTAGCCGAAACACATCCTCCTTTGGAATAGATTGCCATTAAATATCAAGCAGAGTACTTTCCTTGCAACATTTAAAACTGGTCAACATGACTGAATAGGGGATCACAGATTTTCATCCAAGACATACAAGAGGAAAGTATTAATGTTAGACATTGTTGTGTCACCAGTACTGATGATGTGGCAGAGCTTCTCGGTGGTCTTTTTGGTTGTAAGCTTATCATAAGAACGTAGGAATCTAATGGTTCTCACTCTCTGTGAAATAACAGACAGTGTCTGTGCATTTCCTGTCTTGGAACAGTCATCGTCTTGGCCATTTCTTAAGCTAGGAGGACTTCAGAACTGCAGGGTTTAATGTGCAGAATAAAGTACACTATCTTCTACAAGGATAAGGTAATCCTTAAAACCCTATCTCTCCATTTTGCTAGAAGCAGTCACAGAGCTGGCACTATATTTGGTCTTCCCATTCCAGTCCCACAAAAACCTCTGTAGGCAAAGTATTCAAAGAGGTGGTCCCTAATTTGAGGGTGCTTTCTTACCTGTACTTGACTATAATGTGGGGGGGGTGTTAAGAGACCAACTTGTGTTCATTCTTTCCTGTTGAGCTGTAAGTGGCTGTTTTTGCTGCCTTTAAGTTTTGATGCATTGGAAGGGCATGCATGAAATCTGACCAGTTTGCATAGGAATGTCGCGAGAGACCACATAGCTGTACTTGTAATTTGTTACCAATGTGTTTTTGAAGAAGTAAACAGTGGTAAGGACTGCTGCCTCCTAAACATATAAATGTACTTTATTAACATCAGTCTAAAGTATTGTATGACGTGGGATCAACGGGGCAAACTCAAGCTTTTATAAAAGGACTTTTTTAATTGATTTTCTGGCTTTTAAGCTGAGCAGAAAAATTTGGAAATTTTCATAAATTTAAGCCGATATTCTTCTATCCCTTGTGTGTGGTTTAAAAGGTAGTGTAGAATCAATTTTCAGTTAAGTTGTATTTTAAGTCTAACTTTTTCATCATATGGTAGCTTCAGTGGTTATTGCCTTTTCTGGTCCCAGTCATTTGTAATGGATCTGCATGAACATCATCACGCCTTTTCTGGGCATCCTTTCCAGGGAACAGATCCATCTTTGCTACTACAGATCTGCAGGGTGTGTTTGTTCTTCCTCCCAAGGTCTTTGGCCATCTCCCATACTGTTTGTTCTTTTCAAGTGGGTTATGTGATGTTATAACAGTGATCCTTGTAATGAATAAAAATGCAGTTTGCGCATACTATAACTGTCGATATTAATAGTAGTAGGGTCTTTACTCCAGTGTAGTCTGCTGCTGTCTGTCCACTTCCTAACATTTGGCAGGCTTCCTTTCCCTACCAGGAGGTACTCCCATTCTTGCCTTTTCCTCCTGTCCCTGGAGTGAGAGAGGCTTTCAGTATGTTTTGTAGATTCCAGAAACTCTGTATTGTAACCATCTCAGTCCAAAATACAACTGAAGATGGGGGTGTCTAGCCCTTGTATACCAGACACCTGCTATGGTGATTTAGAAGAGGTCATCCCCGAACAGAAATGTCTGAAAGCTGGGGAAGTTTTGTCAGATGGATGTTCTTCGTATTTCATTGTTGCAGTCATTACATTTGGGTAATCTGCTGGCAGGTTGCCCTCATTCGGCCTGATTAACAAAGTTTTGGGTCCTGCGTTGGTTGCTGTTCCTTCTTCCATGACGTCAGGGATATAAAATATGCAGCCGATGCCATATTCATCAGTCTTTCTTGCCGCGCGGTGCCCGAAGCAGAAGCAGTTCACAAGTGCCGGTCGGCCGACTCCTGAAATTTTCGTTTTCGAGTTTCAGAACCGAAGTCTTCAACCTAAAGCTAAGTACCCCGTTGGGGAAACTTTTTCTTGCTCTTTACCAATGTCAGTAAAAGTTGTTAATTACATTACTTGTGGGAAGCAAATACCTCATAAGGATTTTCATTTGTACTGTATTCCTTGCCTAGGCCCTGACTGCAACGTACCTTGCTGTTGGTTTTGTGCTAAATTTAATCAATGCACTATTAAGCGTCGGTATATTTTTGCTTCAAAATATTTTAATTCAAGATTTAACTATCCAGAAATGTCGTCGGTTAGCAATCCGACTACCGGAATACACAAAAAAAAAAAACACTAAGAAAAAGACACAGACCGTTGAGGTCCAAAAGCGACGACGAAGCTTCTCCTAAGCCAGTCGCCGGTTCGCCCGTACTCTGTGAGGTGCTTTCGCAGCCCCTGATACCTACTACTTTTGATTTGCAGGCCTCTACTGAGACCCATTCAGAGTCCGGTATGCCGCAAGATACTCTAAGTATTGAACCCGCGGATGTCTCTACCTTAGATGGGTTCGGAGTCGCTAAGCAGGCACTGGCTTCTGAGGGTGTTTTCAGGCCTAAAGATTTGTACATTAAACCAACGCCATCTTCAAAACCTAGGCCAAAATCGACTTCTATGTCTAAAAAAATTACGCTTGGGCCACGTGCATAGGCCCCTATGCCTAAAAAACAAATGATCAAAATTGCTGAGGACTTAATTACCCTGATCAGGGGTTCCCATCCCCCTCCTGCAAAGAGGCCTTGGCAAAGGCACTGATTTATGAGTCGTCAGATCAGGTTTCCATTTTTTCTGATTTCTCTTCTGATCAGGAATTATCTATCCTACCTTATGAGGACTCTGATGCAGAAGATTCCATCCCCTCTGCTTCTCCTCCTGAGGATTTTTCTTTTGGAGAAACTTTGCATAACTTAAGGGAACACTTTCACTGGGAGAGTCAGGATTTCTCAGAATTTAAAAAGAGGCTTAGGGATTGCCTTCTTCCTCGGCATAGGCCTTTGGCTATACCTCCTGTTCTAGACATTGTTGATGTTTTCTCAGAATCCAGCATGGCTCCTGATTCCCTGCCTCCAGTTCCTAGTAAGCCAGACAGATATTACAGGGTTCCTGACTCCCACAAATTCCTCTTTAAAAACCCTACTGCTGACCCTGAAACAATTTCTGAGGGTCGCAAGGGTGTTAAGGCTTCTACTGCTAAAAATCCTACCCCCTCTGATAGATTCTGCAGGACACGTCTGCAACCTTGGCAATCAGGGGTTTAAACTGTCAATTTCATATGCTAAAATATCAGCAACATGTCATGGGCTTACTTAAACAGAAAATTATGTTGATTTCTGACTGTGGAAAATAGAGTTGCAGGACTTATTACATTCAGCTGAACAAGTTGGAAAGCATACTTTGCAATGTGGTTTTGATTCCTTGAAGGCCTCTTGCAGGGCTGCTGTAACTGGATCTGTGATAAGGCATGCTTGGCACAAGGAGCAAAATCTGCCTGATCATGTTAAAGCAAAATTGTTGAATGCTCCTTTACAACAGGACAGTCTGTTTGGTAATAAGGCAGAAGTAGTTTTGAAAAAGATGGAAGACTAAGCTAAATCTGTGCAAATTGTAAAAGATTTCCTACAAGTGCAGCCACCCAGGTTCAGTAGACACTGGCCAACTAAGAACTGGTTCTTTCCAGTACCCATCAGGTCAAACCCAGACACACCAAAGGCTCCAGGTTTCAGTCACAAGGAACTTGTAGAACAAAACAATGGGGTGCCTCCACCTCCAAATCTGGAAGTAACAAGGCACCCTCCTATGGTAAACAGTCTCAATGACTTTCCTCTGCTATCACCAACACTTATCTTTTGGCCACCCCTTTGGGGAGAAAACTGGCACTTCATGCAAGAAATTGGCAACTAAATACCCAGGACAAGTGGGTTTTAAATATAGTATCCTAGGAATACAGATTTCATTTCCACATGTTGCCAATCTCAAACGGAAGGCCAGATCCGTCTCCAAATCAGTGGGCAGAGGCCCAGAAACAAGTTTTGTACCCTCATGAATATGGGGGCTATTAAACCAGTACCAGAAAAGGAAAAGGGACAAGGTTTTTATTCAAGACTTTTCCTGGTACCCAGAAAAGACAAATCATGGTGTCCAATTTTGGACGTATCCATTCTAATACATTTCTGGACATTCCAAAATTCAAGATGCTGACTCTACAACAGTTACTGCCTATGCTAGACAAGGATGCCTGGCTGGTAACTCTAGACGTAAGAGGCTTACCTGCATATCCCAGTCAGGGAATCATGCAGAAGATGCCTCAGTTTCAAAGCAGGCTATTTGCATTACCAGTTCTCTGCACTGCCCTTTGGCTTATCTACTGCGCCCAGGGTCTTCACAAAGTGCTTGGCACCAGTGATGGCTTTTTGCAGACAGAGGCATTCAAATTTATCCTTACCTGGACGATTGTCTAATTCAGGCAGAAAACAAGGACACTCCTCTAAAACATCTGGCGTTTGTGAAAGGGTTTCTATCTTGCCTAGGGTACACCATAAATGAAAAATCACAACTGGTACCCTCTCAACAAATTACATTCCTGGCTGCAAGCTTGAATACAGCTGCCCAGATGACTTACCTTATGCCAGAAAAACAAATTCAATTAATGACTTAATTCAAACAAGTGGCCACAAAAAACAGCTATATCTGCAAGGCAAGTTCTGCAGGCCTTGGGGGTTCATGGCTTCCTGCATTCTAATAATTCCATATGCAAGACTGCATATGAGGAAACTTCAATGGTACCTAAAAAGCTTATGGAGTCGACATTGTCACAGCCTGGAAACAATGATTCCTATCATTCCTTGCCTGCAGTGAAAGCAGAGGCCTGTCACCAAAACAGGGGACTGTCATTCATTCCACCCCTTGCCGCCCAAACCCTGACTAGAGACGCATCAGATTACGCTTGGGTGGGCGCATCTGGCAGGGAAATGCATTCAGGGCCAGTGGAGCCCAAATCAAATGCACCTACATATCAACCAGAAAGAGATGCTAGCTGTACAGAATGCTCTGACAGCCTTCAAGGACCATCTTCACCCAGGACAACTACTGGTAAAGACAGACAACACCCCAGTGATGTGGTACATAAGCAAGCAGGGGGGTACCCATTCCTACCTCCTTTGCAAAATAGCCATGGCTTTATGGAACACGGCCTTGACTTATCAAATACATCTACAAGATCAATTTCTGCCAGGAAAACAAAATACTCTGGCAGACGAGCTAAGCAGAAATCTTATGGACCCACACGAATGGAAACTGGATCCACAAATCTTCAGCATGTTAACACGCAAATGGGGGTGCCCGGACATAGACCTTTTTGCCTCCCCCCAAAACTACCAGTTGGACAAATTCTGCACAAGAATTCATCACATAAAAGCTTGGAATGTGGATGCTCTATCCTTCAGCTGGAAAAACCTAACCGTCTATGCTTTCCCCCCTCTGCCTCTGCTCTTCAAGGTCTTACTAAAAGTCAGGAAAAAAACAAAAATGATTCTGATTGCTCCAGACTGGCCTCGCCAACACTGGTACCCGCTCCTACGCAGTATGTCACACCTTCCTCCATGGTACCGGCCTCAGACTCCTTATCTACTGTCTCAGCAGAACTATCAAATTCTACACACTCCGCTCCAAACTCTGAATCTTGCAGCGTGGCTAATGAACTTAATAACACCAGTTACATCTCTCAGCATACCTGTGATGGATGTCATTTTGGAGGCTAGAAGGCCTAGTACTAGAAAATCTTATGCTGATAAATGGAAAAGATTCTGTGCCTGGAACCAGGCAGAAGGAATAAGCACAGCAGTGCTCAATATTCCTCAGATTCTGCAATATTTGACGGAGATGCTTCACAAGGGCCTATCTTTTTCTTCCATAGCAATCCATGCCTTTGCCATTTCAGCTCATTACAACACAGAGCCTCTCATCTTTTCCCATCCCCTGCTAAAGCAGTATCTCAGAGGGGCCAAAAACTTAAGACCTCCCAGGAGGGCACCAACTCCTGCGTGGGACTAATTTTGTGTTGTAAAAGCTCACCCTACCTCCTTTTGAGCCAGCCGCTACTGCAGATATAACATTTCTCTCTTGGAAGACCGCTTTTCTCTTAGCAGTCACTTCAGCTAGAAGGATTTCAGAGCTACAGGCTCTCATGGCAGTGGAGCCTTTTATTATCTTTTACCCAGACAGGGTGGCAGTCAGGACCAATCCATCCTTTATGCCTAAAGTGGTATCTAGTGTGGCTCTTAATCAGACCGTTCGTCTGCCAACTTTTTTTCCCAAATCCACAGAACAAGGGTGAGCGGATTCTGCATTCATTGGATATACACAGACAACTAAGATTCTACTTAATCGGAACAAAATCTCTAAGAAAATCGGAGCAATTACTGGTGGCATTTGCTGCAGGGGCAGAGGGAAAGGCTATCTCAAAGCAGACTATTTCAAAATGAATAAAGCCATTGCATTCGTTTCTGCTACATGCACCATGGTAAACCAGTTCCCAAGGGGATCAGATCCCATGCCACCAGGGCTGCATCTACTTCTGCAGCCTTTCTCCGAGGGGTTCCTACCAGAGACTCTCTAGAAGCTGCTACCTGGAGCTCAGTTCATACATTCACCAAACATTACCATTTACCTCTCTTCTCTAAATCCATAGCAGGTTTTACCATTGCTGTCCTGCAGGGCCTTATAGCTGCTCCTAATGCTATATAATTCCATCCTCCCAACCACAGCTTTGGGAATCTACCCAAATGTAATGACTGCAACAGTGAAACATTAAGAACATAGTACAGTTGTGTACACTTACCATAAATGTCGATGTTAGAGTGTATTCACTGTTGCAGTCCGGGTTACCCACCCACCAGCCCCCCTGTTTTTTCCTTTACTATACCTTTCTTTTACTATTCTCGAAAGCCTTTTTGGTGTATTTGCTTTTATTTGGTGGTATATTTGTTGTGTTTTAAATTACATGCATATATATATTTATATATATTTTTATATTTTGCTCCCCATTTGGTGGGCAACTGACATCTGGGGCAAGAAAAACTGATGAATATGGCGTTGGCTGCATGTTTTATACCCTGACGACCTGATATCATGGAAGAAGGGGCAGCAACCGACGCAAGACCCAAGACTTTGTTAATCAAGCCGACTGAGGACAACCTGCCAGCAGATTACCCAAATGTAATGACTGCAACAGTGAATACACTTGAACATCTACATTTATGGTAAGTGTACACAACTGTACTTTAGGTGTCTAGCTGTGGTGTAACTCCCACATTTTTATGATACTGTAGCAGTGACTTCTGCTATGCAAACTACAGCTATGGTGGGTATGTTACTCAGCTGTACTCTTCTGCAACATGTTGATTGTATTCACTTGTGTGTTAACATTCATGCTGAAATTTGAGCAGAAAAGGTAGGCAGTTTCTAAAATGTAAAGTCTTGTATCATCTTGTTTTTTGTTGCTGTTAGGCACAAATGAAGTTAAAACATGCCCAACAGGAACTGAAGACAAAGCAAGCAGAAGTGAAAAAGATGGACAGTGGCTACAAAAAAGATCAGGACCTGTTTGAAGCTGTGAAGAAGAGCAAGGAAAAATTGGAAGCAGAGATGAAGAAACTGAATTATGAAGGTCAGCTTTTAAATGCCATTACATATGTAAGCTGTGGTAACCAACAAATCTGCACTCTTACTCAAAGTTCTACACCTGTGTGTTTTGGGACAGGCACTGTTGCATCAGTGCTTTACTTGTGTATGGATTTTTATCTAGAGCTTTGTTACTGAAATGAAAGGCATGTCATGTCCTTATTAACTGTTACCAAGTGTTGGTGTGCATGTAGAGGGTATTAATATGGGTTGCTGAGCTGGACCACCCTGGACCCTTTTCAGCCAAGATCAACTGTATATGTACATGCATACAGATAGTGTGTGTGTGTATGCATGTAGCTGTATGCATGTAGCTGTACATGTTTGCACATGTTTGTGTTTATATCTGTGCTGTGTGTTCATTGGCTTAACCTCCTTTAGAAGCTACAGCAGCAAGAAAATTTTTTTTGCAGGGTGGTAGCCCCTTTCCCCCAACCACACACACACACCTCCCCTTATTTATGAGTGGTAACTAAACAGTCAATCAATCACGGAGAAAGCCAGCTGCTGGTGCCCTAATAGAAACCATGCTGGTAGTGATTCTCAGTGGTAAGGAGCAAGTGTGGAGATGCAACCTGTGGAATTAGGTTTAATAAGGGACAACATTTTTCACTTTACAAACATAAAATGTACAAGTTTTACATAGCCAGTGACCAGAGGTCAGGATAGATTCCCTGACCCTGGAGCTGTGAAGCAGAGATTTTGGTACTTGGGCAGTGTGCTGACATAAAATTAAGGAATTATGCAAGAGTTCTTATCAAAACAAAAACTGCATATATAAACTTGTATATGGCCCTAATTTTCTTCACTTTCTAGCTATTCAATTCTGAGCAAGTCACTTAACCACACTGGTCTCCAGGCTTCTGGGCCACAACTGAAAAGATTGTATGTAGTGGGAGTTTGTGATATATGGTGTACATATATGTAAATGTATTTAAAACGTGTTTGTATCTGTTTGCATTTTCTTTTATCCTTTGCTGACCAAGTTAATTCCACTAGGCAAGTGGCTTCTTTTAAGGGAAGACCAGAGGTGGTGGTTATACTACTAAACTGCTAAGGAAAATTTGGCCAGGGCATCTGAGAACTTTCCCCTACTTGTTTTGGTCAAGTGTCATGGGATCTTTCACCCATCTGAGCTACTACCAGATGGAGCCTCTATGTAGCGCCTTGTCTGTGTGTATGTATATGAATCAGAACTTCAAACTGCAACAAGCCAGTGGCTTGGCTAAAACATCAGTCCTTCCCATTGCAAAAAGAACAGTATAATTTGTTGCTCAGTGTATGTTTTCTTGATAACCGATAGAATTATTCCTGAAGTATAACTATTTTTAGACTAGCCAACAGAATACTGTCACATAATGTCCAATGATCTGCAATCTCCTTTTTGCCTGTGGGGTTGGGATATCACTTCAACAGTGTCCATTATCAAGAGCGAGGTTTCACACACTGCTGTGTGGTTAGCCTTGCCTCTTTGTTGTTCCATACCACATGCACTCACACTCACACATTTGACCAATTTTAGAGTATCCGATCCACCTACTGCATGTCTTTGGAATGTGAGAGGAAATTCGCGTGAACACAGGGGAGGAGGACATACAGACTCTACACAGAAGGCACCCCAGTCGAGAATCAAACCAGAGCGCCTCCTGAAAAGAGGTAACAATGTTGTACACTGCACCACTGTACTGCTACGTTAATTTAACAGTACGAGTAGACATCTTTTTTCAGCTCTGCGATAGGATGGTGCTCCTTGTATATGTATTAATGATTAAAGCTCTCCATTCCCATACTATGCCAGTTATATTCTTGTTCTAAACTCTCCTGCATTTTCCCCTAATCTGAAGCAGAAGTAAAGCATACCCAAACAAGTATACTGTATAACACAAATGGGTCTTACTGCAAGATCTTTCCCCTTCACTAGCCACAATTAGTTCAAATTTCCTGCCAGCTCCCTGTTATCCTTTGTCCCTAACTCTCTGTAGAGCCCCTCTTTTTGTATTTCAGAACCCTGTCTCTCCACTTCTCTACTGACTGCCAGTGGGGGAGGAGTGCCTTATCTTTTTTCTCCCATCTTTGTTTCCTTACTCGCCAAAATTCATCCACTTTCTACCTTAAGTTATACCATCTCTCTATCCTGTCCAGTTGCTCTATTTATAAACACACACTCCTCGCCTACTTGCCTTCTAAGAGTCTAGTGACTTGGTAATAAAGTAACACATTTACCTCAAATCTTTCACTTGGTTACCATTCCACTGATTTTTTTCCTTCATATTTTATATAGTCGTAGTAGATGGAACCTGCTCCTTTAACCCTCTGTGTGCTCTGGCTCCCTCCATTCCTCTACCCCCAATTCCTACTCATTACCATTTGCACTGAAATTGGACGTCAGTGTTCCCATCCATTATTTTTCGCATCCTAAGTAACAGCACTAGCCACAAAACAAGAACCACCCTCTTCATCTAACAGTAACCTATAGCTACTTGCACACGTCTCCTTTCTCCCATCTTTCTCATACCCATTCAATATAACTATTGTTAAACCCACATCGCTGCCCCTTACTCCGTCATAGCTAACATCAGTGCATCATTTCCTTCCCCAAAACTCTGACAGTGTTGTATTCTGCAGCATTAATTTTACCCCTACTCTTATTACTCACCTGTTTAACTTCCTTTCTCCCTCTTATACTACTGTCAGTGAACAATTCTCACTCAACTTTCCAGCATTAATACCTTCCCAAGTGCATCTAGTCTTTTCTACTACCTGTAAAACATGCCTCCAAATACAATCTAGACAATCATAAGCAAATGAGTTAAAAAATAGGCCAAAAAATCCTAGAATAAAATGGCCCACCCTCCATCACACTCCACTATACCTACACCTAAGCGGTGATATACACCCCAACCCTGGCACTGCAGATATCAGACATTCAATACAAAACTTTTTCATCACAAGCAAGCACCAAAACTCAATCTCAGGAATCCTCCTCACTACAAATCTTCACATTAACATCAGATTTTTCAATAGTAAAATGACTGTATTCCATGCATGGTTAGCACTACACTTCCCAGATATAACTGTAGTTACAGAAACTTGACTAAAGCCATAAATAAAAAATAATGAAATCCTACCCCAGGTTATAATATTTTAAGAGTAAACGACCACACGCAAGACCATGAGAAGTCACTGTTTATACAGCTAACACTTTCTCTACATGCAAGCCTCCACAGTTCAATAATGTTGAAATTCTCAACACCTCCCTCCAACTAAACTCATAAGTCTATAAGCATAATAAATATTTCCCAGGTAAAACCTTAAATACAGCAGAAAGATTTTTCAACTGGACCTCAAACCTCCAACAAGAAAAAATACTTGGAGTTTCAAACATCATTTGGCTCTTAGTCTCTTCAAACAGTCCTGCTAATTGTATAAACTTGTATGGCCTCTCTCAACTGTTAAATACCTCCACACATTTTCCTAAAAAGAACAGTTAAAGAGACCATTATTGACTGGATTTTAACCTCCGCACCTGAAAAATTTGCTTCCTTTGGTACTCTGGCAAATTCAGTTTTTGACTGCTGTACTATGTTCACTATAAGACAGCAAACTAGTGCATGGGCAGCATATAAAATTAGTTTGCAAGCTATCCTATTTTAAAACACTGGTAAATTGGAGTAATCTCAAACATCTTCCTCTAGATTCAGTAAGTTCAATAATACTATTTTTTTTTCAACAATCCAAAATGAACTTGTTCCACTAAGAGCCAGATAGGTTAAAGCCAGCCTCACCCCCTGGTTATCCAAACATACAGCAAAACAAAGAATGAAATAGAGGGCAAAGCTTGATCTAAAAACAACTGAAATTTAGTTCAGAAACCAAGCTAAATGCTGTATAAGATTAGATAAAAACTACAACTGAAGTTTCCTAAGATCAGCCCACAACAACCCAAAAACATTCTGTTCCTTAATAAACCTGATTTTAAACCCCGGACAGTCTACACAACCTATCTTCACAGCAAACAACAGTAGTGGCCCAAAACACATTGTCAATCTATTTAGTCTCACTTCATTAATTTATTTTCAACTTTGCTTAAAAACTCATGTTCATCAACTCCTTACAGTGCAACTCAGCCTGTCGACAACCCTCACCCTTTGCCCTTCTAGTCAGCTCTCACCACACCCATTAAAAGGCATCTGCTAAAATTAAAGTCCACCTCTCCAGCATCAGACAATTTACCAGGTGAATATATTAAAATAGCTGCTGAAGCAATAGCCTTCCCATTATCCATCGTAATAAACCACTCTATCCAAGAATCCTGTGTTCCCTTGCTTTGGAAGAAAAGGTATATTCCACCCCTGCATAAGTATGGCAACTCTGCTTATATCGCCATCTACAGACCTATTGCTCCATCCTCCTCTCTCCCCAATCTAGAATTCTGGAAAAATATATAAAATTCAGTTGCTCAGTCAAATAGCACACGTTTCCCTTTTGCCCTCATCTCAACATGGATTGTGCTCCTACCATAGCATCACCACACCTCTTTTCAGCTTCATAAATGCTGTCGGGAGAAGTAGAAGTTAAGATAACCTGGTGTCAGCTCTTTTTCTTGATCTCTCTAAGGCCTTTGATACCTTCTTCCATCCCATCCTCCTCCAACTCTCGTCTAGGACTTAACCATGCAGTGACCTGGTTCCATAACTGTCTGTGCGATCTCAAGCAGTTAAGTGGCAGAACAGTCTTTCCTCTCCTTTCCATAAGTCAGCTCCATTCTTGGCCCATTGTTCTTCGGCTAAGAATACATCCATATTTCAGTATGCTGACAACTCAACTTTCTGCTCAGTCAAAAAAAGATCTAAAATAAACAAAATGCCCTCAGTTCAGTAGAGAATTGGCTAAGTCGCAATTTCTCAACAGTAAAAAAAAAAAAAAAAAAAAAAAAAATCTCATTCTTTTTAGTTAAACAGCTAAACAAAGCTGCTTTCTCTGTTGCACCAATTTGCTAGGTGTATTCTTCTTCTTTTGGCTTTTCCCGGTTAGGGGTCACCATAGCGGATCATCTGTCCGCTCATGATTGGCAGTGGAGTTTTACAGTGTTGAGTTGCCAGTCCGACGCTCAACCTTCCACAGAAGGCACACACACATGCACACCTAGGGCCAGTTTAGTGTATCCAGTTCACCTACTGCATGTTTTTGGGATGTGGGAGGAAACCGGAACACCCGGAGGAAACCCACGCGACCACGGGGAGGACATGCAGTCTAGGTGTATATGTAGATGAAAATCTAAAATTTGATCGTCTTGTACAGTATTCAATCAAAAGTTAGGCTTCTTCTGTAGAGCAAAGCTATTCCTGACCATTTCTACAAAAAAAAAAAAATTTGCTATATCTGTCCTGCTGCTCACACTTCTGTACTCTGTACTAATCTTTATCAACATACAAGCCTGCCTGCTTACAAGTTAGAGCAATGCTACAATAACATTGCTAAATTTATCACTAATTTGCAATATAGGACTCACCACTGCACAGCTGTCGAAGAACTATACTGGCTAGAACATCCCCACCATCTCACATACTCCCCAATCTCATCTCATGAGTCATAACCTCATCTATAAACCAGACAAATGTCTATCAATTGACAACCTTCAACTTTGCACTCCATCTAGAAAACTTCTATCTAATGATAAATTACTTTTACAAGTTCTCAAATTAAGCAATTCAGCAGGCGACTCCCTTCTCATCCTACATCTCGAAAATCCTGAACAAGCATCCACTCTCCTTGAGGTGAGAACATTCACAAGTGTTCTTCAAAGCTAAGCTAAAAAGTGGATATGTTGGTGTTGCACTTCTGTTTAGAATGTGGAGGGATCATGTTATTCCTCTGCCAAGTCTGTCTTCTACTACCTTTCATTTCCAATTTGAAATGGTAATATAGCAAATACACCCAACTAGTAACTATGGTCAGTTTCATTAGCCTCATATGTTAAGTATGGGATATATTATTGCAGACTTCATTAATCTAGGAATTCAAAATCTTTTAACCGTGGACCTCATCATTTTGGCTTTGTTTATATTTGTGTACCAGGGTAGTGCATTGACCAGTTTCAGGCTCAGCCCAGGTGAAACAATACATTTCACAAATAAAAAATACATAAATGTTAGCAATAACAGTAGTTCAGAAAAATTACATAGAAATAAAAAATAGAAATAAAACTGCATATACATTCCAGTGAACAAGTATAGTGCGGTGTACAATGTACTGTTTACATACATTAGTTTCTAAAGTGGGTCAATCTTCAGTGAATCTTGAGCTGAGAAGAGACTTGGAAAGGATGTGGGTGATATGTCCTGTATTGAAGCAGGACCATTTGGCTTGGATGAAGTGCTTTTTGAGTTGCATTCTGAATTTGAAATAAGTGTTTCTTTCCTTAACTCATTCCCTCTAGCACAACTCTTTTGAGTTTGTACCTTTAACTCCCAGTGAGTGTGGCTTGAGCCTTTAAAAAAATGAAGTTATCACCTTACAGTTCAAGCAAATATTCTTATCTCTGGGACCATAAGTGATAAAGCTTTAAAGGCAAACTATTCAGGATAAATTAATCTTTACGTTAGTGGCATTCATTCAGTTCAAGGCTTTAAACAGGATTTTATAAGCCAAAATAAAGGCAGTGAATATTAATTTTGTAATGTTGTATACACAGATTATATCATCTCAATAACCATTCAAGCAAGACACATACCTGCCAGCAGGATTTTCTTCATATAACTGTGAGCTGTCATATGAGGTTATGTGGTTCTCTGTGTTACCTAAATGTTGAGATATTTAGAGAAATATGAAAATTATTACAAGACACAGTATACAAATCAAAATCTCTTTAGCTGCATTAGACAGAGGTCAAATATCAATACAATTGTTTGCCATCATGTATGCTTTAAGATGAAATCTTTCAATAACTTGTATATATCATGGTTTTGGACTTACTAATGCAAATATGAGCACGCAATATTCGATGCATAGAGCCGCAGTAGGAGTTGACTGTAGAAATTCCTGGAGCTGCACTCAGCTGTAATGAGATTGGGAGAACTTTCCAAAGAGTAGGTGCTTGAGAGGAGAAAGCATGTGCAGTGCTGTGGAGTTTGGTTCTGGGGGTAATGAGAGTTGGTGCGGGTTGTGAGTAATGTTGAGTTGAAGGAGGAGGAGTTTTCATGAAGTCTACCTGCAAGGTGAATAAATGTGTGGAGTTGAGTAGTTTGTAGAACTGGGATTCTAAATGTAGGTTAGATCTTCATTTATGGGTTGCCATTTGGCTTTTTCTAGGGTGATGCATTGCCATTTGGCTTTTTCTAGGGTGATGCATTGATGACCGTTTGTAATGAAACAGCAGATGCTGATAGACATGGTCTGAAGAAATGTTTTTCTTAGAGGCAGAACCAAAAAATTGGAGCCCATATTCACTTTGATAAAGGAGAATTCATTTGCTAATAGCTGCTCTGGCTGGTTGTGATAGAAAAGGGGAGATCTTTTTGGCCCAGAAGTGGAGGGAGTTTTTCCTGAAAAGAAGGTCCTGACTCTTCAGCCAAATTAATTTCTTTTAAGAAGTCACTGAAGCAGTGGTAGTAATATAGTACATGCAGCATATAGAGGTTCATAGGTGTGTACTAGGCTAATGACCTTGGAGCCTTTACAAGCCTAGCCCATAGGATTACCCTGGCATCATGCCACCCAACCTTAGTTCCCAGTGCCTCTGTCAAGTAGAGCCATTGCAGTGATCCCCGGGGAGAATTTTCTATTTCCCATCCACACATCAAGATTTCTCTTGAAGAGGGCTAGTAAGGTGTTCTATTTGACATGTATGAGAAGTCTGTTCCATAGCATGAGCAGTCTCTGGGTTATGAATCTGTCCCTCCAGCATATGCTGTTGATTGTGGTAATGAGGTTGAGGTCTCTGGAGCGTGTAATGTGGAGGGATTGGGATTTCTTTAGATGTAGCATTTCTAACAGAGCTGGGTCAGACATGGACTCCTGAAAGGCAGATCATGCCTCCTGAACCTGATAGACTTCTTTGAGGCAGTCACCAAAGCCGTAGATGAGGGTAAGGCGGTTCACACAGCCTACCTTGACCTCGCCAAGGCTTTCAACATCATCCCCCATTCTGGAATTATAGCTAAACTCACTAAACTAGGTCTAAATCCATACGTCACAAGATGGGTTGCCAACTGGCTCACTGACAGAACCCACACTAAAAGTTGCAGACTCCAAATCTGACCTCAAAGCAGTGACAAGTGGAGTACCACAGGGTTCCATCCTTGGACCTCTCCTGTTTGGTATCTACTTCTCCGAAGTACAGGCTGACACAGAAGGCCTCTGACTAACTAAGTTTGCAGATGACTGCAAACTAGGAACCATAGTCAAGTCCCCAAATGATGTGGACATCTACAGAAGGGCCTCGCTGAGACAGATGTCTGGTGTCAGAGCCATGGCCTCAAGCTCAATGCCAAAAAGTGCAGTATCATCCCCTTTGGTAAAAACTCTGTACCCATGAACTACCACATAGGCAGCAATCTACTTAACACCGAATGTGTGATAAGAGACCTTGGGACCTAGGTGGACAGTAGTCTCTCCTTTGATAGTCACATTGCCACAGTAGTCAGGAAGTCCTTCTACATGGCACACCATCATAAAAGGGTTCTCATCCAGGGAAAAAGAGGTCATTGTTCCCCTCTACTCGACAGTCATTAGACCCATTATAGAGTGCAACGCCCCTTTTGGAATGTACCTCACAAGATATCTGCAGCAGCTGAAAAGGCCACAGAAGTACCTCACAAAGTGGATCACTGGCCTCAAACAAATGCCCTACACTGACAGCCTCAAAAAACTCCAGCTTTACTCTGTAGCATATCGCCTACTCCGAGGTGATCTCTTCCTAACATATAAAGCTATGTCAAACCCAGAGCTGTTGGACATGCTACACCTAAAGAAATCCCAATCCCTCCAAGCTACATGCTCTAGGGACCTAAACCTTGTCACCACAATAAACAGGATATGCTGGAGGGATAGATTCCTGTCCCAGAAACTTCCCATACTCTGGAACAGGCTACCCATCTATGTCAAGCAAAGTTCTTCATTAGGACTCTTCAAGAAAAATCTTAATGAGTGGATGGGAAATAGGAAATACACCCTGGAGATCACTTCTGTGTGTCTGCTCAACAGTGGCACAGGAAAATAACTTTCTTGGGTGGCATAAGCCAGGGAACCTTGTTGGCTAGGCTTACGTCTGCCCTTGGGCCAATAGCCTAGTACCTACCTATGAATCTATGGCTTTGTAAGTCAAGCAGAGATCGCCTCTATAAGTAGGTGATATGAGACAGAGAATAGTTGAAGTTTTTTGAGTCTGTCCATATAGGGCAAGTGTTTAAGGCCTAGGATCCTCTTTGTGAGGTACTTTTGCGGCCTCTCCAGTTGTTGCAGGTGTCTAGTGAGGTACATGCCAAATGGGGCATTATATTCGATGATGAGCCTAATGAGGGAAGAGTAGAGGGAGACAATGACATCTTTCTTCCTTTATGCAAAACCCTTGGTAATGAGATGTGCCACATAGAAGGATTTTCTGACCACAGTGGCAATGTGATGGTCGAGAGGTTGCTGTCAACCTGTGTTCCCAGATCTCTTATAACGCATTCGGTGTTCAGTGGACTACCATCAATGTGATAATTCATGGGAACTGGGTTTTTTCCAAAAGGGATGGCAACACATTTTTTGGCATTGAGCTTAAGGCCATGGTCCGACACCAGTCGTTGGTCTCAGTGAGGGCCTTTCTGTAAGATATCAACATCACTTGGGGAGTTAATAATGGCTCCCAACTTGTAATCATCTGCAAACTTTGTCAGCCAGAGTCCCTTCGTGTTGGCCTGGTCTTCTGAGAATTGCATACCAAACGGCAGAGGACCCAGGACCGATTCCTTTGGGATTCCACTCATGACTGGTCAGCAGTCTGACTTGGAGTCCGCTACTTTCATACTGTGGGTTTTATCTGTGAGCCAGTCTGCAACCCACTCAGTGATGTAGGGGATTTATGCCTAGCTTAGTGAGTTTTTCTATAATTCCTGAGTGGAGAATGGTATCCAAGGCCTTGGCCAGATCAAGGTAGGCTGTATGAACCACCTTGCCTTCATCCACAGCTCTGGTGACTGACTCAGAGAAGTCGACCAAGTTGAGCAATCATGATCTACCCTTCACAAAACCAAACTGTGTGGGATCCAGAGTTTGGAGATTCCCTATAGCCTTGTTTATTAGGTCCATGATGATGCATTCCATAGATTTGCATATCAGACTTGTCAAGCTAATGGGGCGATAGTTCCCAGGGTCTGTAGTCGATCCTCTTTTGTGGAGAGGGATGACTGTAACAGTGCAGCATTTGGTAGGGACAAAGACTGAGATGAGACTGTGATTAAACAGGGCACACAGGTGAGGTGCCAGTTCACTCTGTAGTTCATACAGAACACAGCCAGGGATATTGTCAGGTCCCATAGAAGCTGTATTCTTGGCCTTGGACAGTGCTGTTTTAACCTTTGCAGCAGTAATACTGGGTGCCTGGCAATCTACTGGTATTGTGATTGGTCCTTTTGGGGGGGGGGGGTAAAGTTGGCACTGAATCTATTGGCCAGTATATTGGCAATATCTGTTGGTATAGGAGGTACCATTATGCAATAGCTCAGGGCAAATCTGGGTATTGCCGTGGAGATTCTTTACATAACTATAGAAGGCCTTGTGGTGGCTGTTACTATCTGCTGCAATTCTGTTTTCATAGCTCGCTTTAGAGGATTTGATGAGGGATTTCAACTTTTTGTTGAGGTTGATAAGGGAGTTTTTCCAATCTTGGGAACTTCACCTTATTCCGCATCAGTTTCCCCCTTCTGTTGTAGAGTTTGTTTATGGCAGGGGACCACCAGATTGGCTTCTTTTTTTTTTTTTTGGAGGAGAGCGTCTTGGTTCTATTGGGTATGGTGAGATCCATGCATTTGTGTACGTGTTTGTACAGTGCATTGTTGTATGATTTGGTGGTCATGCAACTATTCTCTGTTTGCATGGGTGCCGTGAAGTTAGCCACCTCTGTTTTTAGGAGCCCAAAGTTAGCTTTTGGAAAAGTTATGGTCCTGACCTAGGCATTTGATACTATTTCCCCATGCAGATATTGAGACAGTTGTATGAATCCTTATGTTGTATGGTGGATAGCTAACTGTCTGACACGTGGTTAGTTGCAGGTGCCATCTCTGAAAGCACATTATCCATTGGTGTATCACAGGGCTCAGTGTTTTGGAACCTGTCCTGCTTGCACATGTTTCTCAGACCCTTCAGGTCAACACTTTTGGACTGTGTTTAGCTAAATGTGCTGCTTTCAAATTAAAAGTGATTTGTCCTCCTGCTGACTCTTGTTTGCTCTAGTATGGGTTAATCAAACAACCAGTGCAGACACAATAATATCAAATTACATGCAGCAAAAAAGTAGTCTACTTAATTTTGGTTAAAATCTTTTCCATTCTGTATAGGTGATGCCCCCTCTAATCAGACAATGTCATAAGGGATCTAGGTTGTGTCTTTCGGCTTTTCCCGGTTAGGGGACGCCACAGCGGAACTCTGGTCCGCTAATGATTGGCAGTAGATTTTTACGTGCCGAGTTGCCAGCTCTGACGCACAACCTTCAACGAAGGTACGCCCATTCATACAAGTCTCCACGCAGAAGACGCTCTGAGAATCGAACCAGACAGCATCTTACTGTGAGGCGACAACGCTACCGCAGCACCACCACCACCACAGTGGATAAGGGATCTAGGTACTTTTGTTAATAGAGCTTTATCTTTTGATCATAGCGTTTCTGCAGTAGTTAAAGCATGTCTACCTCATCTAATTTCCAAAGACCTCTCCTGTAGATACACAGCGGTCTTAATTCTCTTACTTGTCTCTCATCAGACCCAGTAGTGCATATAATTCTCCTTTTGGCATATATTTCTTTAAACATCTCAAAAGTTGAGAGAATTCAGAGGTTCCTAGAAAAAAAAGATTAGTGGCTTCAAAAGTCTTGGTTATCAGGAAAGACTGAAAGCCCTCTTTCCGTACTCAGTCTGTTGTATACTCCTCCTTGGGGATCTATGTCTAGCCTTTCAAGCCTTGAAAGATACAACCATTTCTGACTTTCTATACCTTCACTGTACAAATGGATGTACTGTGTCGCTGTTGCAGTATTCCTTACATTGGGGATCCCTTGCCTAGGGCAGTCTGACATCCTGCCAGTATACCAAAGTCTTACGTTGTAATAGGGACATTGTACATCCCGCCACACATGTTCCCCTTGCACGGTGCAGGGCATAAAGGTGACATACCATCCTCAGAACTACTTTGCGATCAGTCTGCTACCTTTGATCATTGGTCTGAACGCTCTTTCGTCTGCTGGTTGTCGAGCCTTTTTCAGATGAGTGCCCTGTTGGAATTTTTCCTTCCGTTTTGCTTTTCGTTGGGTGTTGGTTTACATGTCATCCAGAAAGGGGAAATGCCAGTGTAGGAGACATATTCCCCATAAGGACGGTCACGAGCACTATTTTGCTTTGGTTCTTCTCATGACCATACATCTTGTTCTGTTTGTCAGGTGTTTGTCCCAAAAATGTTGCACAGTCTGCTCTCCTCTTTGGTTATTTATCTGGAGAGCTAACGTCTAAAAATGTTGGCTCAGGACACTATGGCAGAATCATTCTGACCCGAAGGTCAGCAGTCTGTGAGGAAGACTACCAAAAGTATTTGGTACAATTCTTCTGCTTTGCCACCTCCACCAGGCATCTCTCTTGAGGCTGGTGAAAGCCTAGAGAGCCACCCAGTTTTTCAGTCAGATTCCTCTGCCGCTACATCTTTAGAGGCTGGCGTGGACCCTGCTTCTCGCACGTCCCCAGAGGCCCTGCAGATGTCAGTTTCAGATGTTTAGGGGAAAACACAGCTGATTATTTCCGAAGGACCTAGGGGTGTGCTGCAAATCCTTGTTTGGGAGGAGATTCCCACTACGCTTATTGACTGTAGTCAGGGGTCTGAGCCTCCTAAAATAGTTAGGGCTAATGTCCCTTTAAAAAAAGAAGCAAAAGACTAAGCATATGTCTCCTGCTCCTAAGGATCCTCAGAGTGAATGTCAAGATTTTATACAAGATTTGTTCAACACTCTTATGGCTTTGAAACATCTTCAGGGGGTTTCTGTTCCTGTTCCCCCTCGGTCGTCTTCTACTCTTGAGAGGCCTAGGGAGCAGGTTTTGTCTGAGGAATCTTTGGCCTATTCCTCCCAGATTCCCTCTTTTGGATTATGGTTCAGAGGAGGAGGATTCTATTAGTCCTGATTCCCCTTTTGAAGAGATTTATTTTGGGGAATACGGTTTTCCGTGCAAAGGAGTTTTAAATGGGATAGTGTCCAGGTTTCTGATGTTCAAAGGAGATATTATGATCTCCTCCAAATTGAGTCTCCCGAGCCCTGTGCTGGTTCCTTCTGTTCTTGCTGCCTTGTTGGATACTTGTACTGCAGCTTCTCAGGCTCCTGATTCTCGGCCCCCTGCCCCCCCCCCCCAAAAAAAAAAAGAACCTGATAGATTTTGTAAGGTGCCTGATTGAAAATTTCTTTATAAATGTCCCTCAGCTGACTCTTCTGTTATGTCTCTTCTACTCTAAGTTTTTGCCTTCTACTAAGCTGCTCCCCTCTGTCAAGGACAGCAGAACTATGGAGAGGTTTGGTAAGAAAGTGTATATTGCTGCTACTCTGACCTTCAGGGCTGTCAATTATCAGATCCATATGTCCAGGTATATTCTGGCTGTCCTCTCAGGTTTATTTCAGATCTTCCTGATTCTGAGGGGGAAGGCTTTGGCCCTCTGTTTCAGGTCCTCTTCTCAAGTGGCTTGCCATTGCATTAAATGTAGTTATGATGTGACTGATGCCTCGTCTAGAGCTGCTGCATTTGGTTCTGTATTGGGAAGGTATTCCTGGCTTCTCCTTCAGCCTCTGCCTGATGATATCAAGGCCATGCTGATGGAGTCTTCAACTGTTTCTGTGGGTAATAGGGGTTTTATCCACTTTAAACACCTTTTTGTGAGGATGTGTTTTGGGCTCTGCAGGATGCCAGGAAGCCCACTACCTGGAAATCTAATTTGTTGAAATGGAAGAGATTTTCTGGTTGGTGTCTTGCTCGTAACCTGGATCCACTTTCTGTGGAAGTTCCTTTGGTTTTCTCTCTCTCTCTGAGTTGCTCATTGTTGGGTTGGCATGCCCTTCTGTTAAAGCCCACCTGTCATCCATTTCTGCTTGTCTGCCTTTGACTTCTAGATTTAAAGTAAAACAATTCCTTAAAGGCATCCTTCATATTAGCCCCCCCCTTACTGTTATGGTAAGATATTATACAACTGTACTTTTCTAAAATACCCAGTTAAAGGAACTAATCCTTCAACAGATTAGACATGTTGGTGTGATATATTCATGTCCCAATGTATCCCCCCAATGGAACAAACTTCCACTCTGTGTGTAGCAGAGTAGCACTGTTGCTATCTTTAAGGTAAACCTAGATGATTTGATGGACAGCCTCAAATTTCTCCTCCAGTCTTTTGTATTGCCTTCCTTGAGGCTTGATAGAACTTTCTGAATATGGGTTATTGGCTGGGCTTTTAATGGTCTGCAGAGTGATTGCTAAGTACTTATAAACACTGC
Source organism: Protopterus annectens (assembly GCF_019279795.1). Lineage (NCBI taxonomy): Eukaryota > Metazoa > Chordata > Ceratodontiformes > Protopteridae > Protopterus > Protopterus annectens. Next base: position 762,989,939 of record NC_056728.1, on the reverse strand, counting down.
TTACAGTATAGTAGTTTCTATAAAGGTTTCATACCATTTTTCATTACCTTTATTCACCTCACACTTGCTTTGTGCTTGAGCTCACCATCTGTTATTGTGGTGATTACTGTGATTATCATGAAACCAGGGAATTGCAGTTGCATTAGGAATATGTTTACACCATTTCCCTTTTCAGTTTCATTATACGTGCACAGCGTAGCATGAAAGGAGTTTATGAAATAATTCATAATGTTAATAACAAAGATTTATTTATGATTAAAGAATGCCAAAGAATATAAGCCAAATAGAGAGCTGTTGAGGGTATTTTTTTTTTTTTTTTATAGACGTTTTATTTTGTGGCTAGTAGACAGGTAAAGAGGCAGGGGAGTATGGAAGTCTGTGTGCGTCTGTGTTATGGTATCTCTGCAGAGTCAGTGAAGAGGGCTAGCATAATAGTGCTCCCTAAAGGTACAAAGAGAAAAACACAGTAGTATTGCTTGGTTGTACTCCTTAACAGGGATGCTAAGATTAAGATTGCTGGCAGACTGCCTTGAAAGGGGTGGTTGGTACTTTAAAAAAGATGAGCAGCTGAAACTTGATAAAGGCTATCCTTGGTGAAATATTGTAAATTGGTTTGGGGAATTATGTGTTTAAGATTAAGGGTTTGCAGTATTTGATACTTTGGAATATGGACTAATTTATCAACTCACAGGGGAAGGATTTAGAAAAAGATTGTTAAAGGTCTGGAGTTGTCTACAGTATCTCTTGCCTTAGAATGTTGGACAGTGGGTTTGAATCGAGTAGTTAACTGGGAAGGAAGAATACATTCATGTCATCCATTATTTATCCTCTATGCTTTCATTAATGGTGAAGATGTTGGTTGGAAGGGACAGGCAATTTATACAGGCCATTTATGGTTTACAAAGTCAGGTGAAAATTATTACAGATGCTTTAATCTGTGGGTGTGGCAGTATTGTTAGTGATGAAATAATTCAGGCGGTTTGTGTGAAAACTGGACTGATGTTTCATGAGGTTGTCTTTAATTGCTTTTTTGTGGCAAGGGTTGCGGATTTGAGGACTTTTAATTGGGTTGCAATGTCCAGATATTGTGGAATTATGAATGTTATTTCATCATTCGTAGGAACTTGCCCTGGCTTCCATAGATTTGGATGTCCTTGGAGTTCAGCTGATGCTTTCATACCAAGGACAGCAACAAGAAAGAAGCTTAATAGAAAAGGAGATCAGGTTACCAGATGGGTAGCTAACTGGCTCACTGATAGAACCCACCTAGTCAAAATAGGGGAAGCCACATCAAGCAAGTAGACCTGTATCGAGTGACGTACCCCAGGGTTCAGTCTTGGGTCCTCTGTTATTTGAGATATACTTTACTGAGGTGCAGGCCAAAACTTGTGGGCTTTGGCTGACCAAGTTTGCAGATGACTGCAAGCTGGGTGCTGTCATAAATTCCCCTAGTGATGTGGACATCCTCCAAGAGGGTCTCACCCAAACAAATGACTGGTGCCAGAAGGATGGCCTCAAGCTGAATACAAAAAAATGCATCATCATCCCCTTTGGGAAGAGTGATGTCCCCACAAATTATCGCATTAATAAAGTCCTAAGCACACAGTCAGTTGTGTGGGATTTGGACATCCACCTTGATGGCAACCTGACTTTTGACCACCATGTTGCTTCCATTGTGCGGAAAGCTTTTTACATTGCCCACCTCATAAGTAAGGGTATCTCATCCAAGGACAAGGTCATCACAACATTCCTGTATGGCCCATTGAGTACAATGCTCCATTTGGCATGTACCTCGCAAAGCACATGCAGCAGCTAGGGAGACCACAGAGGTTCCTCACTGGGAGAATCCAGGGCCTCAAAAGTCCATCATACACAGGCTAAAAGCCTTATCCCTCTACTGTTTTGTACAGACTCCTCAGAGTTGACCTGTGCCTGGCATACAAGGTGATCTTGGACCCCGCTTTGGTGGTACTGCTGCATATCCATAAGTCAAGCTTCACTTGAATAACCTGCACACACTGCCTCAACCTGCTCTGTGACATCAATAGGACTTGGGACAAATTTGTGTCTGAGACTCCCCCGTCTGTGGAATAGACTCCCTCTCCACATCAAGCAGAGTACCTCTTTACCCCTTTTTAAGTGCAACCTGGATAACTGGATGGGAAATAGAAGATGCATCCCTGGGATTCCACCTGTGTCCCTGCTGGACAGGGGCATTGGGTGCTGATTTGTCTATACATGGGCTAAACTCTTGGCTAGGCTTATAAGGGGCTCAGGGCCAGTAGCCTAGTAACTTCCTTATGATCCTATGTTGTCTGTTCCTCCTCAGTTCCTTCCAAACATTTTACAAGAGCACTGCTATAAGTGCCAGTTGGAAAAAAAACTTTTCTTTTGCAGTTTTCTCTATTGCTAATTTTGCTGACTGTTGACCCTTGTTCCCAAATTGTCATTTGGGAGATGTTACCGAAGCCAATGCAGTTTCCAGAAGAGATCACCAATGAGCCTGTCTCCTTAAGACAAATTCCTGCAAAGGGCTGTCATCTTAAGTTTGATTTTGACTACAGGAAATCCACCAGGTTTAGTCATTTAGTGCAGTCCTTTCACTTCATTAAGAAAGGTTCTGCTACGGGGCCTGAACTAATCTGGTCATGCTGCTCACATCAGGTTACCTTTTCAGTAGAGAAACAAAATAGAAGCTTAAGGGCAGATGCTACAGAGAAGTCAAAGTATGTAGTGGTGAAAAATTCTATTGACCGTGAACTTGTAGCAATTGCATCCCCATCAGTGGCCAACTAGTAGGCTGGGAGATTTTGGTCTCTTAGTACAGCTAGGCATCATTGGTAATAATTCTGTCACAATGAGACAATGGTTCCCTGGTGGTCACAGGAGACAGGAAATTGGTAGTATTCTGTACAAAATGTTTTTTTCTGGGCATACTCTACTTTTATCAGTGAGGCAGATACACCAGGGAAAGCTGTAATAGTTTGAGTATAAGCGGCAATCTGGTCATCCAGTCCTTTACATTTCAAGAGAGATGCCAGTATGGGATGTTTGATCAGATATTCATGGTATCAGTCTGACTGCAGACAATTTGCTGGAAAATGTATAGCAGTCAGTGGGTGCATGAATATCTTCTTGGATATATTTTTCTTTATATTGTTCACATTACTTGTTAAGAGAATTTTCTGGCAAACCGTCTGAGCAGATCAGTTTCAGATTGCAAGACTGGATACTGAACAGGGATAGATTTTTGGATTTGGTCCACAGATGATGTGCCCGTAACAAACCCTTGTGCTTCTACAGAGAAAAATGTGCAGTAACGGGTCTACTATACATGATTGAAATCTCACAAAGCCGAATCCCATATGGCCGAGACCATATGATCGATTTTTGAAATTTCGATCCTCATCCCCCCTCCCCCGTGGGGAGCTACTCCCCCCTACACCCCCCAAAATTTAAATATACCAACTCCGACATCACATTACAGTGCAGAAGATGGAAACCCACCCATTCTGCACTGTACGGAGATGCCTGTTCCGCATGGTTGATATTTCAAAAGTTGATCGTATGGTCTCAGCCATATGGTCTTCAGCTTTGTGAAATTGCGATCGTGTGTAGGGGATCCGCAGTAACACACCATTCACAAGAGTATGGGAATAGGTGAGGTGGGCAAGTCTATTTCTGTACAAAGAAATCTTGGTAGCCATCAAATCAAGCACAATTTCTGAGCTCCAGGCCTTTGAGACCCTTGTACAGTCTTCCATAAGAGTAATGTTCTGAAGTGTTATTTTTCTTCATACCAAAGATCTAGGCACTGACCCTGCGACAGTATGTGCAGATAGGTTCACAGCCAAGTACTAGTCCAGCCCCTCTTATAGGCCATTTTAACCCTAGCCAATGCTCCTTTTTGTTCTCAAATGAGCTATCCCATTTGATTATAGTTTGGCCTTAACCATCCCATGGTCGATAATTATTCTCATTAGGGGTAATGTATAATTGGAATTTTACCATATAAAATTTGAGGAGACCCATACATGGGATAAAGCATTTAGGAGCTGCCTCTGTCCATTAGTAGTACGGGGGGGGCAGTCTTGGGGTAAATATTCTTGTTTCCCATCCATGGATACAAGTTGTACTTGAATATGGACAGGGGTGAACTTTGTGTTCCATGTTAATGGGGAGCCTGTTCCAGAACAGTGGTATGCTCTGCAAGATGTACCTATCCCTCCAAACCATTCTGTTAATGTTGCAGGAAAGAATAAGATCCCTTAACAAAGCATTTCTAATGCTGTTTGACTTTCTGATGCCCAGTAAATCCAGCAGTATGCCAGACACAGGCCACCTCTTGGCAGTCTGTAGGATACACAGCATAGTGACAGGGATTTGAGTTGGTTCACGTAGGAAGTATTGTTTAGTCCTGTGTCCTCTTAGTATTGTATCTCTGTGAGCGTTATTGCATGCATCTTGGCAGATACATGCCCAAGGAGTGATTATATTGAATGACTGGTGTGACGACCCCTCTCTGGGCCAATAATCAAGGAGCCTGAATACTCACCACTGACACTGGAGAGGGACGTCTACTTTGAATACAAATGGATACACTCGGTATTTCCTGATGCAGCTTTCTCCGCATCAGCACAATTTCCCTTAAGAGCACGCATGGAACACAGTCAGCCTGGGGTCTGGATTTCTCTGTCTTCTGGTCCCCAGTAAGACTCCTCACTAGTACAGTTGTAGGGTTAGGTCCTCAGCTGAGTGTCCAAGCCAAGTCTTCCAGCACATCTTTGTGAAACTAGTGCTTCGTGTTCCTACTCCAAGTAGCTAATACGTGCATACACACACACACACACACACACACACACACACACACACACACACACACACACACACACACACACTTAATTTTTTGTGCACACACTTGGGAAAGGCTGTTGCAGATTTATCAGCCGTGTACTCTTCTGCTCAGCGTATAAAGTAGCTGTCCTATTACTGTGTGTTCCTCTGGCTCAGGTAACCCAAACAGCTCCTATACAAAAGCTTAGTCCTGGTTGCTGCTGGTGCGTGGGACGTCACATGTAGGGCCATAAACCAGGGGCCTTAAATGTGACGTCTGCATACACAGACCTGAGAACTTTTCTGCTGCAGTCGAATGTCAGATCAGTTGCTTTGCTCCTCTCCTTCATGACACCTAAAATCAAGTACCCCGTTGGGGAATTCTTACCTTTGCTTGAGCTGTTTGTCTGGTCTTAGCCGATGTCTGCTAAGAAAGGTAAATGCAGATGTCAAATCCCGCATAGAGACTCCCATGACCATTGCGTGTTCTGTTTAGGCCGGGAACACGACTATACCTCCTGCACCATCTGCCAGTCTTTTGCCCCAAAATGCTCAGAATTCTGTCTGCCCTCAATTTGTATTTAGAGAATCCGAGGTTAAGGAAGTTAGGTTAAGAATGAATCTGGAGTCTGCCACCATGGTGGAACCGCCAAGAAAAAAGGGTAAAGTTTCAAGGCCCTACCACCTCTGCCCCTCCATAGTCAGATGGTCCGCCAACCGCCGATATAGGGGTTGAGGGACCTCCACTAGAACGGTCTACTTTGGCAACTACCCTTGAAGTCACTTCCGAAGTACGGACAGACATGTTCACGGAGGTTATTCCAACGTTTGTTATTACCGAAGTCGAGGGGGAACCAGGCTTCACCGGACAACTTTCCATGATCCAGGATTCAGATTCTTCCTTTTTAGGCCAGATTCCTGAAAGTTGGCCCACAGCTTCTCTTAAAACAACTCCTTTAAAAAGGAGACAAAAGACCAAACATTTGTCTGCTTCTTCGGAGGGACAACCAGACTGGCAGTCCTTCACACAGTCCTTGATGCAGGTCTTCATGGCTCTTAGGTCCTCAGCCTCCACTATACCTGTACTTAGTCCAATACCTGCCTCAGCCACTTCTATCCTTCCTTCCATTTCTCAGGAAGAAGTAGTGTCTTCTTCCTCTGAGTCAGTTACATACTCATCCCAAATCACTTCCCCGTTGGGATACTATTGCCCTGATGAGGATTCCATTAAGGGGGACTCCCCTCCAGAGGACATTACATTTGGAGAGACTATAACGAAAATGAGGGAGTATTTTAAATGGGATAATATCCAGATGGCAGAAACTCAGATATTTTGAGCTGCTTCAGGTTGAATCACCCTTCCCATCAGCCATCCCTCCAGTGATTCCTGTATACCTTGATGCATTTGTATCAGTCTCAACCATCTGCTCCCAAGAGACCCCCTGTCGACCACAAATTTCTAGTAAAGCCCCCCTTTGGCAGACCCCGTAGTGATAGCTGTGGCCCCAGACAAACAGTCTAGACTTATTCCATCCTCATCACTCCTACCTTCAGATAAGGATAGCAAGATAATGGATAGGCTGGGCAAGAAGATATAAACCTCTTCCACCCTAGCTTGTAGGGCAATTAATTACCAAACCCATATGGTAAAATATGTCCTGGATTTGGTATCTCAGGCTTCATCCTTACTGTCCTTGCCTGACTCTAACAAGACAGAAGTAACATTTAAAGTGTCCCTGGCATCTCAGGTTGCTAGGCACTGTATAAGATGCAGTTATGATGCAGCAGAGGCCTCTGCTAGATCTGCTACGCAGATACTCATGGCTTAGGCTTCAGCCACTGCCTGAAGACTTTAAATCCTAAATTCTGGATGCTCTACTAGACTATAATCTTCTGTTTGGGAAACTATCTTCAGAGCTATTTAAGAACCTGCAGGAGAAGAGTAAAGGACTCCAAGATATTAAACACTTACTGGTGGTCTCCCCAATACCAAAATATTACATAAATTATCCTGCTAAGACCTGTCAGAAGGTCCCGTCCTCCCGCCACTGCCACCTCCTCCTCTTCAGCCCACCCTCAGCCCTTTCAGGACAGAAACAATAACGGTGCGTGACTGACTCAATCACCTTCCCCTCTCATCCCACCGCTCTGGAAAGAAATCACCTTAGACCACTGGGTTCTGGCAATAGTGGAAAAAAGATATTTCCTTTCTTGGCAGCAAAATCCACATCACAAAGCATTCCCTTTCTACCCAAGCACCAACTTCACCTTATTCCTCACATTATTCAGGACCTTTTTGCTCAGGGAACCATAGAACCTGTTCCACCAGGCCAAGAAGAAAAAGTTTTCTACTCCAGGCTATTCCTGGTACCAAATTTATCTTTCTTAAACCTTTTTCTGAAAGTCCCTTCCTTCAGAATGCTATCCCTCCAATACCTGCTTCCACTACGGCCACCCAGAGCTTTCATGGCCACTTTGGACTTGCAGGCGGCTTACCTCCACATTCCCATATATCTAAACCACAGAAGATACCTATGTTTTGCTGGACCCTGTTCACACTTTCAAATTACTGACTTGCTATTTGGTTTATCCACTGCACCAAGTGTCTTCACCATGTGCCTAGCTCCAGCCATAGTCTACTGCAGGACCAAGGGCATTTACATCTACCCCTACCTTGACAACATTTTCATTCTTGCAGAAGAGGAAGACACCCTCAAAAATCATCTACTGTTCTCCATGTCTCTGTCACCCAGAATATCTATGCTGCCCCTAGCCAGGATGCACATGAGAAGGTTACAGTGGTATCCAAAGAATGTGTGGTCCCAACACAGGCACCCTCTAGACTTCCAAATACCCTTCCTACTTTGCCTAAAAATAGAATTGAAGTGGTGGGTTCAACAGATAAAATTGAATCTAGGTCTGCCCCTTCAACCCACCACACCAGCTCAACGAATGCACACAGACACCTCAGATCTGGGCTGGGGATTTACCATGGATGGTCTCAAGTGCAAACCCTTTGGCAAACACCCCTCCTGAGAAAACACATTGATGTAAGTGAGATGGCAGCAGTTCACTTAACCCAGAAGGCCTTTTTCCCTCTCTTACACCCAGGCCTGCTACAAATCTTCATAAACACCACCGTTATGTGGTATATGAACAAACAAGGAGGACCAGGTCCTACCTTCTCTGCAGGCTTACAATGCAAATTTGTGAATTAGCCTCTCGGAACAACCTAACTCTGCAGGCAGTCTATATCCCATCCCAGGACAACCACCATGCATCACAAGTGGATGTTACATAGATAAGTATTCATAGACACTGTCCACCAATGGGGGCATACCACAAATAGATTTATTTGCCTCCACCAGAACAAACAACTTTTGTCCCAAAGATCCCTCCCCACTAGCATTGAGAGTGGACACATTCACTGTCTCATGGAGGGGACTGTTTGTCTGTATTCCCTCCCTTTCTTCTCATTCAGAATGTCCTCCTGGAAATCATGAGAGACATGCCAAAAATCTTGCTACTGACTCCCTGTTGGCCAAGGCAGCATTGGTTCCCCTTTCAGTCCCTCGCCAAGGGAAGTCACTGCAAGTTGCCCCACAAGGTGGAACTGCTCAGACAACAGAAGGGAGCTCTCATCCATCCACAACTGGAGATGCTGTGCTTAACCCTCTGGGTGATAAACTTCTAGTCCCCTTCAGACACCACTACACCGAGGATGTGCCGTCTATCCTGCAGGATACCAGGAAATCCAAATCAAGAAGGTCCTACATTTCTATATGAGAAAGGTTCTCCAAATGGTGTCTCCAAAGACGTAGGGACCCCTTTCAAGCAGCTGATGATCTTTGTCTTTCACTGTTGCAGTCATCACATTTGGGTTATCTGCTTGCAGTAGCCCTCCGTCCGCCTGATTATCAAAGTCTTGGGTCCTGTGTCGTTTGCGGTCTCATCTTCCGTGACGTCAGGTAGTCTGGTATAAAGCATGCAGCCGATGCCATTACATCTTTCTTGCTGTGCGGTGCCCAAAGCAGAAGCAGTTTGCAAGTGCTGGTCGGCCGACTCCTGAAATTTTAATTTTCGAGTTTCAGAACCGAAGTCTTCAACTAAAGCTAAGTACCCCTTTGGGGGAACTTTTTCTTACTCTAAATCAATGTCAGTAAAAGTCAATAATTGTATTTCTTGTGGAAGGCAAATACCTCATAAAGATTTTCATTTGTGCTGTATTCCTTGCCTAGGCCCTGACTACGATGTACCTCGCTGTCGGTTTTCTGCCTTTTTAAACCACAAACTATTCATCGTCTGTACATTTTCGCTTCTAAATATTTTGGTACTTGGTTCAATTATCCAGATATGTCTTCGGTAAGCCACCCGACTACCGACTTTCCGAAAAAACGCAAAGATAAAGACAGAGACAGGCCGCCTAGGTCCAAAGCTGCCGACGATGCTTCTCTTAAGCTAGTCGCCAGTTTGCTGGTACTCGGTGAGGTGCTTTCGCAGCTCCTGATACCCGCTACTTCAGATTCGCAGGCCTCTACTGAGACCCATTCGGAGTCCGGTATGCTGCAAGATGCTTCAACTGTGGAACCTGCGGATGTCTCTACCTTGATGGGTCCGGAGCTGCTGTGCAGGCACCGGCTTCTGAGGGCATATTCAGGCCTACTGACTTGCATATTAAACAGATGCCATCTTCTAGGCCTAAAACTCTAACCATGCCTAGGAAACCAACGCCCAGACCTCATGGTCAGGCCTCTATGCCTAAAAAACAAATAAGAATGGCTGAAGACCTTATTACTTTAATCAGGGGAAGCCAACCTTCCCCCTCTAAGAGACCGAGGACTGAATTTGCTTATGATACTTCTGACCAGGATTCTGAAATTTCTGTCGTCTCTGATGACCAGGATTTACCTTGTCTACCTATTAGGATTCTGATGCAGAGGACTCTATTCCCTCTGCTTCTCCCCCAGACGATTTTTCTTTTGGTGAAACCTTGCATACTCTTAGTGAGCATTTTCAATGGGAAAGCCAGGATTACTCTGATTCTAAAAAGAGGCTTAGAGATTTCATACTCCTGCCCCAGCACAGGCCTTTAGCTATCCCTCCTGTGCTGGACATTGTTGATTATGCCTATTTGGAATCTAGCTTGGCCCCTGACCTCTTTACCTCCTGCTCCCAGCAAACCTGATAGATATTACAGGGTACCTGATTCTCACAAGTTCCTTTTTAAAAATCCTACTGTGGATCCTGAGACCATTTCACAGGGACCCAAGGGCATTAAGGCTACTACTGCCAAAAAATCCTGCCCCCTCTGATAGAGATTCCAGGGCCCTGGATAGATGCGGTAAGAAAGTATACATCTCTGCAACCTTGGCCATCAGGGCCTTAAATTGCCAGTTTCATGTGTTAAAGTATCAGCAGCATGTTATTGGATTGCTTAAACAGAAAATGATATTGATTACTGATTGTGCTGAAAATAAGGATTTACAGGATTTAATGCATTCTGCTGAACAGGTTGGAAAACATACTTTGCAATGTGGTTTTGATTCACTAGAGGCATCTTGCAGGGCTGCTGTCACCGGGTCTGTACTTAGAAGGCATGCTTGACTTAAGGAGCAATCTTTGCCAGATCATGTTAACTAAATTGCTGGATGCTCCCTTAAATCAGGACCGCCTGTTTGGCGACAAAGCAGAAGATGTTCTTAAAAAGATGGAGGAAAAAGCTAAATCTATGCAAACTGTTAAAGATTTCTTACAAGTGCAGCCTCCTAGATTTAGTAGGCATTGGCCCTCAAAAAATTGGTCCTTTCCTACCTCTTCCAAACCTTCTAAGTTCAAACCCAGAACCAGCAGAACACCCAGGCTTCAGTCCCAGGGTACGCACAGGACTAAGCAGTGGGAGTTCCCACTTCCAAATCAGGGAGTAGTAAGACTCCCCCTTATGGTAAGCTGCCTCAATGACTTAACTTTACAATTTCCAAGCACTTCTCAACTGACTGCTCCTTTAGGGGGAAAGATTGCTCTGCAAGCAAAAAACTGGGAACTCATTACCCAGGAAAAATGTGTTTTAAACAGTTTCCCAAGGATACAGAATTCACTTCCATACGTTACCAACCCCAAATGCTTGGCCAGATCTACCCCCAAATCAGTGGGCAGAGACTCAAAAGCAAGTACTCTCTCGAATTAAAGGCTATTCAGACTGTACCAGAAGAGGAAAAGGGACAAGGTTTCTACTCAAGACTTTTCTTGGTACCCAGAAAAGACAACTCATGGCATCCTATCCTGGACCTGTTTATCCTAAACACCTTTTTGGTGATTCCAAAATTGAAGATGCTAACTTTTCCCCAGTTGCTTCCCATGATAGGCAAAGATGCCTCATTGGCAACACTGGATTTAAAGGAAGCCTACCTGCACATCCCAATTAGGGAATCTTGCAAAAAATACCTACGCTTCAAAGCAGGCTGCATGCACTGTCAGTTATCTGCACTGCCCTTTGGCTTATCTACTGTGCCCAGGGTATTCACAAAGTGCCTAGCTCCAGTCATTGCATTTTGCAGGCAAAGAAATAATCAAATATATCCATACCTGGACGATTGTCTAATTCAGGCAGAAAGCCAGGACTTACTTTTGAATCATCTGGCATTTGTGCAAAAGGTGTTAACTTGTCTGGGGTACACCATAAATTAAAAGAAATCACATCTGGTACCCTGTCAACAAATTATATTCCTGGGAGCAAGCTTGAACACAACTTCCCAGATGGCTTTCCTCACGCCAAAGAAACAAATTCATTTGACAACTTACTTCAAACTAGTGGCCACAAAAACCCTGCTATCTGCAAGGCAAATACTGCAAGCCTTGGGGTTCATTCTACTAATTCCATATGCAAGACTGCATATGAGGAAACTACAATGGTATCTAAAAAGCCTATGGTGTCAACATTTTCAGGATCTAGAAGCAGATTCCCATCAATCCTTGCCTACGGTTAGAATTCTTTGGTGGGCAGAGGCCTGCCACCAAAACAAGGGACCAGCATTCACTCTACCCTCTGCCACCCAAACCCTAACAACATACGCATCAGACTATGCATGGGGGGCTCATCTGGCAGGGAAGTGCATTAAGGGCAAATGGAACCCAAGTCAAATGCACCTGAATATCAATAAAAAAGAAATGTTAGCTGTACAGAATGCTGTGACAGCCTTCAAGGACCACATTCTTCCAGGACAATTAATGGTAAAGATGGACAACTACACTGTTATGTGGTACATACACAAGCAGGGGGGTACCCATTCTTACCCTCTGTGCTGATTAGCCATGGCTCTGTAGAACACAGCCTTGAGCTACCAAGTGCATCTACAGGCTCAATTCCTGCCAAGAAAACTAAATACACTGGCAGACGAACTAAGCAGAAATCTCATGGACCCACATGAGTGGAAACTGGAACCAAAGATTTTTAACATGTTGATCAACAAATGGGGGATCCCAGATATAGACCTGTTTGCCTCCCCCCAGAACTACCAATTGGTCAAATTCTGCACAAGGACTCCCCCACAAACAAACTTGGAAAGTGGATGCTCTGTCCTTCAGCTGGAAAAATCTATCAGTTTATGCCTTTCCTCCTCTGCCTCTCCTCTCCAAAGTACTACTAAAGATCAAACAGTACAAACCAAGGATGATACTGATTGCACCAGACTGGCTACACCAACACTGTTGTACCCCCTCTTGCGCAGTGTCACAGCTGGCCCCATGGCACCTACCTCAGGCCCCTACCCTGCTGTCTCAGCAGGAGAGCCAGATTCTGCACCCCCAGCTTCAAACCCTGAACCTGGCAGCCTGGCTAATTACCTAATCTCTCTGTTACCATCCCTCAGTAAACAAGTGTTGGATGTCATTTTGGAGGCAAGGAGGCCTAGTACTAGAAAATCTTATGCTGAAAAATGGCAAAGATTCTGTGCCTGGAACCAAACTCAAGAGATGGCCACAGCAGTGCCCAATTTACCTCAGATTCTTCAATACTTAACTGAGATGCTTCACAAGGGCCTTTCCCTTTCCTCCATCAAAATTCACGCCTCAGCCATTTTGGCTCATTACAACACAGAACCCACCCCTCTTTTCTCACCCACTGCTCAAGTAGGTCCTCAGAGGGGCCAAAAACCTAAGACCACCCAGGAGAGCCCCAACTCCAGCCTGGGACCTTAATTTTGTATTGGAAAAACTCACTCTTCCTCCTTTTGAGCCAGCTGCAACTGCAGAGTTAAAATTCCTTTCTTGGAAACAGCTTTCCTTTTAGCAATCACTGCAGCAAGAAGGGTATCTGAATTACAGGCCCTTGTGGCAGTGGAGCCTTTCATTATCTTTCATGCGGACAGGGTGCGTCTCTGGACCAATCCCTCTTTCATGCCCAAGGTGATATCCAGTGTGGCTCTTAATCAGTCCATTCATTTGCCAACCTTCTTTTCTAATCCACAGAACAAAGGGGGACAGATACTGCACTCCTTAGATGTGCACAGACAACTTAGATTTTACTTGGACAGGACTAAACCTCAAAGGAAGTCTGAACAACTGGTGACATTTGCTGCAGGGGCAGAGGGGAAGGCTATTTCTAAGCAAACCATTTCTAAATGGATAGGCCATGGCATTCATTTCTGCTATACGCACCATGGAAAACCTATCCCACTGGGGATTAAACCCCATTCAACCAGGGCTGCATGTACTTCTACAGCCTTTCTCAGAGGTGTCCCTACCAGAGAGATCCTAGAAGCTGCTACCTGGAGTTCTGTACATACTTTCACCAAGCATTATCATTTGCAAATTTCCTTTAAATCCAGAGCTAGCTTTGCCACTGCCGTCTTGCAGGGCCTTATAGCTGGTCCTAATGCTATCTAAAGTCCTCCTCCTATCCTTAGCTTTGGGAATCTACCCAAATGTGATGACTGCAACAGTGAAACATGAAGAACATAGTACAGTTGTGTACACTTACCATAAATGTAGATGTTCGAGTGTCTTCACTGTTGCAGTCCTGGTTACCCTCCCTCCAGTCCCCTGACTTCTTTTAGCTATACCTCTATTCTCCTCTACTATACTTAAAAGCTTTTTGGTGTATTTGCTTTTTTGTTGTCGGTATAACCTTGTACATTTATATTTAATTGCTTCCCATTAAGGGGGGCACCTGACATCTGGGGCAAGAAAAATGAATGTAATGGCGTCGGCTGCATGCTTTATACCCCTGATTATCTGATGTCACGGAAGATGAGACGGCAACTGATGCAGGACCAAAGACTTTGATAATCAGACTGACTGAGGGCTACTGCAAGCAGATAACCCAAATGTGATGACTGCAACAGTGAATACACTCTAACATCTACATGTATGTTAAGTGTACACAACTGTACTTTCCTCTAGTCTTAATCTGTGTGTCAGAGCTCACCTTTCGTACTCTTCAGTGAAAGTTCTCATCTGCCATCTCTGCCTGCTTACCCTTGGACCCTCCTCTACTCTCCAGGTTGGATGTTTAACTATTTTTGAAAGGGGTCTTGCGCATTAGACCACCAAGGAAGCCTATCCCACCTCCTTGGGACCTAAATTGTATTGCGACCTAAATTATGTCCTGGAAAAACATACGCTTGCCCCCTTTGAAGCCAGCCAGCTCTGTATCCCTGCAGATGTGCACATGGAAAACAGTCCCATTGGTAGCCCTCACTTCAGCCAGAAGGGTTTCAAGTTATCGGGGCTCATGGCATACTCTCCCTATACTATCTTCCACAAAGACATGGTTTCCCTGCACACCAACCCCTCCTTCATGCCCAAAGTGGTCAATGAGCTGTCACTAAATTAGTCCATTCACTTACCCACTTTCTTTTTCTCTCATAAAAATGACAGAGAGAGTACTGTGCTCCCTTGATGTCCACAGGCAGTTAATGTTTTACTTGGACAAATCTAAGACCATTAGAAAGTCTAATCAACTCTGCGTCTTTCCATCCCAGAGCTCTAGACAACACAGTATCCAGTCAGTCTGTCTCCTGCTGGATTAGGAAAACTATCTGCGTCTCCTATTCCTGTCATGGAAAGGGCTTGCATCAGGGGGTCAGGGTACACACTACTAGAGCAGTAGCCTTTTCTGGGGGCTTCAAGGGCCTGGACACAACCTCCATCCTTGAGGTAGCCACGTGGTCCTTTGTACATTCCTTTACCAAGCATTACAAACTGGACCATATTTCCAGAGCCAGAGCAGGTTTCACAAGGGGAAATCCTGCAAGGATTTCTGGAATCTTACACCTCTGTCTCCACCCTTCCTCCTTCCTAAGCTGTGGTAGTTGCCCACAGTAAGAATACTGCAACATGAGAATAGAAGGGCATAGACTACTTGTGTAACATCTTACCATAACCATAGAAGTCCTTCTCTTCCATGTTGCAGTATTCCTTCCCTCCCACCTGTCCCCCTTCATTACCTTCAAGCTGTCTATGGGTCATCATAGGGCCACTACCTAGACGATGTCCCCCAGACCGGTGAAATGCAACTGACTGTCCAGTGTGACCATAATTTGGCATCACCTAGACTACTGTCTATCTGGGCAGTCGATTCTGAAGTTTGTGCATACAGACGTCACATTTAAGTCCCCTGGTTTATGGCCGTATGTGTGACATCCCATGCACCAGCAGCAACCAGGCTTAAGCATTTGTATAGGAGCCAATGTTCAGGTTGCCTGAGGCGGAGGATCCCACTGTAAGAGTACTGCAGCATGGAAAAAAGACATCTATGGTTATAAGATTTTACACGATTATTCTTTATCACTGCCACCAGACATTCCGCAATCAGCTACACTAAGACCCTTAACAAAGGGTGCCCAATTATATTGTGTAATAATACTAATACAAATGGTAGTAGTTGACCAAGGCAGCTAGGCCTTCTGGAGTGGCCCACACAGCGTTACCAAATAGCGCACTCAAAGGTTAAATATTTTCGAAAAGGACCAGCCACAATAGATGTTTTAAATATATTTAATAATAAATGAAATAACGTGAAAATACTGAATATATATTTACGTTAAACCAGAGAGATCAAATCACAGAAAATATTTAAATTAACATTGATGGACAGACTCTGACAAAAAAATATCTAAATTAAGCTTCACTATATCTTCCTGACTGAATCTAGGAGAATTACTATTCCCTACTTAATAAAGCAATGCCGATTATGTAGTGAATAGTCCTTATTGTCAGGCTCAAGGCAGAATACTCAATACTGAAAGATTTCTTTGCAATATCTAAAATTTCCAAGATGGCTGGCAGAATGACCTCATCTGGTCACCTGACTCTAGGTTCTCGCACTGTTCCCCTTTGAAACTTGGGACAGGATGTTAGCATAGATGTGATAAGATGCATATCTAAAGTGTTGCTAATGTTTATGGCAGTTCTTGGGCTTCTTCTCTTTTTACTGAGGTAATGAGCAAATGCTTTTTCCAGGCATGCCTTCTCCGGTCCTACTCATTTGTGAGATAAGCACTTCCATGTTCCACCAGGTGGTGCAATAAACAGTATTTTTCTTAAAGTAAGAAGTAAGCTAGCTGTTTAACCCATTATCTTCCAGTGTCCTTTCCTAAAAGATATACATGCAGTCTCACATGTATATTCTTTCTCTGTCCAACAGGACCAATTGTTGATGCAGATTTTTTAACACTATAAACTTTACAAACACATTTTGATTTTCAAATGCCGTACAGTTTTAATACATTTGTAACACAATCATCTTGTGTAAAATCGGTATGATATTCAAAGGACATATCGTTCTTTACAGAACTCCAGCTGACTATACTGGCACTGGCCCATATCATCACAAGTGACCTAAAGATGGTTGAGTAAAGGGGAAAAGTGACACTCCTAAATCTAGACACAATCCCTTTGTTAATCCCTTTGTTTATAAACTGTGGAGTATAGCAGGACATTCTTAAAACAGTGGACATATTGGTCAAAAATTAGGTCACTGTCCACACAAGTTCCCTAATCCAGAACAACTGGGTCAACTCTTGGGGAGTGTATTTTTAATGTGGTAGTTCCCTAAGGTAGATGATTTCCCAAAGGATACAGTAATGCATTTTTTGGCATTTAGATTTAGCCCATGATTGTGGCACTTTGTGTTTATTTTGGACAAAACTTTGTGTAGGATAGACAAGTCATTTGGAGCCAGAGCCCTTTGGTATTGGCTTTTACTTCAGTAAAGTAGATGCTAAACAGGAGAGGTCCCATCACAAAACCCCAGGGAACTCCACTGGTAACCGCCCTGTTTGTTGAACTTAACTTCTCTAATTTGATTTCCCGCATTCTGTGAGCCCATTTGGCAGTCCATTGGGTGATACAGGTTTGTAAGTGTTTACTAAGTTAATGACCACAGGTGTATGTTCAGTTATCGAAAACACCAGCCGTTAAACAGCCAAATATTGTATGTAAAACACTGATACAGTGCATTACCGAACATGGGTAACTTCAAAAATAAATTCATCAAATGGCCATAGTTGACCAACATTCAGGAAGTAACGCGAAGCATAAGTAAGTGAAGGAAACCTTTTAAATTTGACCTATTTGCCACTGTAGTGCGGTATCAGAGTTGGTATAGAGTTAGGGAGCATGTGGGAGGCAAAGACCACCACCTTGGTTGGTTGCATTTGCAGTGTTTGCCAACTATGGCAATTTGATGAATTTAGTTTTGAAGTTTGGTAATGTTCCATATCAGTGTTTTATGTACGATATTTAATTGTTCGAGGGCTTGTGTTTTCAATAGCTGAACATAGACGGAGTGACCCCAAGGGCCTTTTTAAGCCTAACCATGCATCATAAATCTTGGACAAGTTTTGGTACCCTTTAAGTGTAAGCAGAAGCTTGGGGGTGAAACATTTACAAGCAGGGGCCTTGGAGATGAGCTGTTTACAGGCTGCCTGCATCCAGTTTATTCCCAGTTTAACTTTTCTACTATGCCTGCCTGAGGAATTCTCAAAAGCTTTGGCCAGGTCAAGGTATGCAGTGTGTACTGTTTTGCCTTCATTGCGTCGGTGACCTTTTCAAAAAAATCCACCAGGTTGAGTAAGCATGACCTGCTTTTGACTAATCTAAACTGAAACAGGTCTAGTGTTGTGTGGTTCTCTATGTCCTGATCAATTCTGTGCTAAGTATTTCCATGGCTTTGCATAAAGACTTGTCAGACCTATGGGTGTGTAATTGCATGGTTCTGTGAAAGGTCCTCTCTTATGCAGGGGAATGACTACAGCTGCTCTCCACTTGCTTAGTAAAAACCTGTATGGAGGATGGGATTGAACAGTGTTAGGGGTGTGGCTAAATAGCTTTTCATGCTGTTTAAGACACATCCAGGAATGGTATGCATCCCCTGGGTGTGTAGAAATCTGTGATTGTAACTGGCAGAATTTTGTTGGGTGTGGTGTGTGTTTGAGTTCTGACAGATCTTGCTTGAGTGTTACTGGTCAACTAATGAAGGTGAGTCGTTTTTGGATCAGCTGATTTGGTTAAAAATGTTGAAGCGTTTCTTATAATAAAAAAGAGAGTACTTTACACAATTCTTTATAATCTGTTCATTGTTACTATGAATTTTGTCTTTAAGGTCTACTCATTTCATGTGCTGATAATTGGTTGCTGCTATTGTCTTCTCATGTACTTGCTGGATATGTACACAACGGTGTCCTCTGTTGCCGTTTTAATTCAGAAATCTTTAAGCTTGCATTGATACTGTAGTGTACCTTGTTTACTATGAGCCTTGCATTAAGGGGCATTAACTGATATTGTGGGGTACCGTATTTGTTTGAACTTCGCAGTAATGGACATTGATTACCCCTGTTAATTTTGAAGCCAATTTTTGTTATTACATTAACTTTGAGCATGACATTAACTATGCTTTTTTTGCAAGCATTATTAGGGTGCATATGCTTAAATTGTATTTTTTCCATCTACAGATGGCAAAGAAGAGAGCTTGGCTGAAAAGCGCCGTGTGCTGTCTCGAGATGTTAATAGACTGCGTGAAACATATGAGACATTGATGGCAAGGTTCCCTAATTTGAGATTTGAGTACAAGTATGTTTTTTATGTTTACTCTACATCTGGTCTACTGTAGTATTTATGCAATAGAAATAGTTGGTTTCTGTTTTTGTTAAATTGTAGATTTCAGTGTAGGAAATTGGCACTATTTGCTGAATAGGTGTCCTGTGTACATTTGTTTACTGATTAGACCCCCCACTCCTACCCCTTTAAAAAAGGCAGCCAAGAGTTGCATAATAGTATTGATGCATCATCCTTTCCTTTAAGTTGCTTAGTATCTGCCTTTCTTCTCTGTAGTGTTTGCAATCATTTAACAGGCAGAATAGCTTGATGTTGATCATAAACCTCAGCTGTAAATATTGCTCAAAATGTTTTGGAATTGGGCATAGGCAGGCATCCATTAATTCACCAAGGCTTTCAGAGCTTTGGACATCCCTGGAGTGGGGCTGGTTTTCCTTCCCATATTGAGGGTGAGAGTATGCAGTCAGTGGGAGTGAGGGGGACAGCCTGCTCCATTTTCATTTTTTTTATGCGCAGTACCTTTGTGTGGTCTATTTCATCTGGGTTGCAATCAACGCTGTGATACGTTCCCGAACTGTGATATTTTTCATATGGTATTATTGCTTGTACATTTACTTGCCATTTAATGTGTTCAAATTGATCTTATCCTTAAGGATTTTGAAGATCTTTAGGAGACCTGAGACATCCCTGAAAAGATGAGGACCAAAATTGGCTGAGGGAGATGATTTCAACTGAAAGGCTGTGTTCTTCAGTTTGTTCTCTACTTAACACATCTTGTGAATGCTGTGCTCTCAGATAAGAAAAGAATACATTGTAGTGCCTATAACCTGTAGGCTTTTCTGGAACATAAAAACATTTATTGCTGTAAGCTGAGACATCTGTCCCTTCTTCCAGTGGTACAGATAGACATAAAGAAAACAACAAATGCCCTGTAGATAAACATAAGAAGCTAGTTCTGATTCATTCTGCATGTGGAATGCAAGAGGCCTTAATGACACTGCACTAGCTCTGGTGAGGTACTGTTTTCTGTTCCCTGCCCCTGAGTTTGTCTGATATTTCCCTGACTGTCCCTCCCCTTTCAGAAGCAGAAATTGAGATGTCAGTGTTGCAGCCAAACAGGCTTTAAATCTGGATGTTCAAGCCCAGGCATCCACTGTGGGATGGGACGGCTGAAGATTAACCAGCATGAAATCCCTTTCTACCTTTTGAGTCTTACTCAAGATGCTCTGTACGCAGAGTAAATGTACAATTCTTGCAATTTATTTTAAAAAAGTATCCAAGTTTGCCAGTCATTGTACCTTCTATCCTGTGAAACAAACAAGAGCTTACCCCTCCAGTACTCAATCTTGCATCCAGAATTTGTTTATTTATATAGAAGTATGTAGCAATAGAGCATAGGATGCAGTTTGGCCCCCAACTATGACTGCCTTCAACCTCTGCAATGGCACTTTCTTACAAGTGAAAGAGACTATCTGTAGACTAGTCAGATGCCATGGAGTACTTCATCTATTCCATGCAGGTCTAGTCTTCTCTGGATTATAGCATATATTGCAGTGCTCCTACAACAATGATTCACAGAGGCAGTTTGTCTGCAAAAAGCAAGGAAAATGCCTCTATTCCGGATTCTTCCTTGTACTAAGGAAAGAAGGCACCTGGAGACCCGTTGTAGACCTGCCAAGACTAAACAGTGTATGCCAATGTGCAGACAGACAGGCTTTAAATATTTGCTCTACATACGAAGTTTCTTGAGTAAGACTCAAAAGAAAAGGTAGGAAGGCATTTCATGCCTGGAAACTAAGACATAAGACTAACACAGTAGTTTCTAAACAACAGTATCAAGAACATAGAAATAAAGCAAAAATAAATAAAATAAAGGATAAAATACATTTCTCATAGCATTCAAAACACATACCAAAAAAAAAACCTCAAACTCTGGTCTGCTATAAACTCAATCCTTCACCCAGGAAAATCTACTACACCAACCCAAACATCCACAACAATCCTGATAGCATAGCTACCATTTTTAACAAACATTTTACTGAATCTACAATTGCCCTTTCCAAGCAGCAAACCCTTATTGCTGATACCAAACCAGCCAAGTCTACAACTAGCAATGCCTTGTTCTCTTTCTTCCCAGTTCCTAAAGCCACTATTAAAAAAAAACTACTCCAGAAATTAAAACCTACTATACTTGCTGTAGATAACTTACCCAGTGAATATGTCAGAGTTGCAGCTGAATCTATAGCCTTCCCAGTATTAATCCTTACAAACAGATCCAGTCTTGAAAACAAGGTTCCTCAACTGTGGAAAATCTCCCATGTATTCCCACTTCATAAAGGGGACTTCCACAGAACTAACAATCTTCCAGTTGCTAGTCTTTCACTTCTTTCTAAGCTACTCGACAGGTGTATTCATCTCCAGATCATGAAATTCTTACTAACAAATAACCTTCTCTCAAACGCTCAGCATGGGTTTCGCCAATCACATAGTACCACTACTATTCTCTTATCCTTTACTAATACTGTAAATCATCACAGGAATAACAGCAACTTTTTATTTGCCATCCTTCTAAACCTATCAAAAGCTTTTGATATGGTCTCCCATTCCAAACTAAGAGATGTACTAACTGAACTATCCTTCTCACCATCTGCCACAGCTTGGTTTAATAACTATTTATCTGGCCATCAACAATCTGTTCTATGGCAAGCTGACCTATCTCCACTCCTTCCTTTATCCATTGGCGTCCACGAAGGATCTATCTTAGGCCTCCCTGTTTACTAATAATCTACATACAGCTACTCCACATGGTTCTATAATACACTATGCAGATGATTCAACACTTATCTGTGCTGCCACTTCTCTATCAGCTCTTCATTCTCAAACACAGGAATCTTTCACTTCTGTTGAATCATGGTTAGCCAATGCCCATCTAATTCTGAACCCTATCAAAACTAAATTATTACTCTTCCAACCTAACAAGACATCTATTTCATTCCCATCATTTAACATAATAGCCAAAGACAATACTGTCATCTCCCCAATAACCCATACAAAGCTTCTTCGCGTGGAAATAGACATTAACCTAAAATTTGACTTGCATATCTCCCTAGCAATAAAAACAATCCATAAGAAATTAGGAAGTCTATGTAGGCTCAAAAGATTCCTGACCAAAATGACCAAAATTACATTAGCACAAACACATCTGCTCTCTACTCTACTATATGCCTCTCCAATTTTAACTAATCTTAAGAAAACTGACCTAAGCTAGAAGCATGTTATAATAAAATGCTACGTTTGCATCTGACTGCCCCTGCAGAACACACCATTGTACAGCTTTACGGATACTAGACTGTCATGAACTCCCAACAATTTTTTTTTACAGCCAACTCTCTCTAATTCACAAAGTTGCAACACAACCAACCAGAATCCCTACGCTACAAAATCTCATCCTTCCTTACAGTTCCAGCAGACCACTTTGCTCTAACAATACAAACTTGTTCACCATCTCCAAGGCCAACAACACTGCAGGAGAATCTTTATTTTCAAGCTATATATCTTGTATATAGAACTCCCTAACTCCATTCTCTCAATCTCGTCCACTAACTACTTTAAGCCATCACTTAAAGCTTATCTAAAACAAAAAGTGGTTGTGTTCCTGTACTAATTCCTTGTGAATGCTGTGATACATCACAGTATACCCCAACCATATCCAACTTCTTCCCCTGTGTTTAATCTTTGATTCTTACTGGCCTGTCTTAACCTTATATCTTGACATAAGGCATACTTTACACATAGTACTAGCCAAGTTCAAAGCCTAGGTTTTGTTGTCTTGGTGTAACAAATTAGTATTTTATTATGTGTACTACATTTTGTTTACTTTATACTTTGTTGTAATTCCTGCATTAAAATTTACCGTTACTCGTGTAGCTTTTCTCTCTGGGTCTCCACTGAAAAACGACCTGTGTCCAGTTGGACTTTCCTGGTAAACAAATGTTAAGTAAAAGAAATAAATAAAAAGCATCTTCCTAAAAGTGCCAGAATGCAAGATGGTGACCTTGCATACCCTGTTACCTCTCCTGCATACAAGTGCTCTGATGGTCTCCCTGGATTTAAAAGATGCCTACTCTAATATCCGCATTCCCAGGGACAAATGTACTTCAGAATTTTTTTTTTTTGTAGGGCTGGTATTGTCAAGTTATTTCATTATAGTTAAGTCAATGTTCTGTGCCAAGGATCTATACAAAATACCTGGGACCGGTAATTTCCCTTTTGCAGGATCAATGGAGTGCTTATTTTCCCAGATATGGACAGCTGCCTCATTCAAGCAGCATTTCAGAAGGAAGTAAATGGGGTCTTGACATTTACCATGTATTTT
Source organism: Protopterus annectens (assembly GCF_019279795.1). Taxonomy (NCBI): domain Eukaryota; kingdom Metazoa; phylum Chordata; order Ceratodontiformes; family Protopteridae; genus Protopterus; species Protopterus annectens. The sequence continues at coordinate 762,966,679 of NC_056728.1, read as the reverse complement.
CTTGGATTCTCTATGAACCTTATGAAATCCAGCCTGGTTTGCTTCAAGTGCTTTGTCTTCCTGGAGTCTGTGATGGGCTTTCTGTAGGCTGGTGTTTTGGTCATATTTCCTGCAGTTAGCAGTCGAAAAGTAGGTCACTGTAGGAGAGTATCTCAAGGCTGTAGTACACTTGGCATATACCAGCCTCCATGATTCCACAGGCCAACTTCCATATGAGAAATTTACAAGTGTACTTGAGATCCCAATAGGTTTTGCACTCCCGTCCATTAAAAATAACAATTCCAATCCTTGCCTGCATTTCCAGAGGGTTTCACTTGTGGGCCCTACAGAGAAGCTTAATCTGGGGTTCCCTTTTCTCAGGAGAAGCCCACCCAACAGTCATAGCCAGTTCTTCAAATGTACCATGGGGAGCATTCACACAAAAGCCGAAAGTACAAAGGGAATGGGATGCCTTTCAAAGGAAAAGGCATAATAGTATTTGAGGAAGTGTTAGCCGTAGTGCACAGACATAGAGCCTTCAGGGCAGTTTGGATTGAGAGCACCATGCGAGATTGCAATAATCAGTACCACCTTGATGTCATAAATCAAGCAAGGTGGTACAAGATCCTGAACCCTTTACAGGTTAGCAATGACTACCCGTGGACTTGGCTGTACAGGCAGTGATGTAGAGCAGAATATAGTGGTGGATCAACTAAGCTGAGCTAAGGCAAACCCACATGAGTTGATGTCACAACGATGTCTGTCTTCATCTAGTTCACAGGTGAGATGTTCCCAAGACAGACTTTTATATCACAAGACAATCAACAGCTAAACAAGTGCTGCTCAACAGCCCTTGGAAAAGGGGACAGGGCAATAAACACCTTCTTCTGAGATTGAACAGGTCTGAATCTGTGTTTTCTTCTAATCTACCCTTCTTATTCTATTTTTTTCACTTCTGGACCCCAGAAACATATTCAGTGCTGCAAATCAAATTCCACTCCCCACCTATACGTAATATTCCCTGCTGAAAGTTGATTTCTCCCAGAATTTTCTTAAGCTCCATTATAGCAGTTTTAGGTGGAATATAAATACATGCCGGTGTATTCCTTCTCCCTTGCCAGTAGCCCCCTTAGTACTACAGCTCTGTATCCCCTTCTATCACTATTGGGGCTTTTCTTGCATTTAACATAAGTGCTCCTCTTTTCCTTTGTCCCAGGTATTCTGCTGAATAACCGTCCTGAAAACCTTTATCAAATTTAGATGTTGACTTTTTTCAAAAGTGTCTCCTGTAGCATAGCAATGTGTACTCAACATTTTTGATATATATATATATATATATATATATATATATATATATATATATATATATATATATATATATATATATATATAGTAAATTATATGTTTGAAGACCATTAATATTTAAAGATAATATGGAACGTGTCATTATGTTAACAAGTTATTATTCCCACCTTTTGTGTGCAACAGCTTTTTTGGTAAGTAACTAATTTCAGCTTTTATGTCACATAATACTCTGTTTGGCAGGTTGATCTTTTATACAGTTGTTTCTTGTCCTATCCCTTTGAGCCTATGTCACATCTTAGAAAACTTTGTTTTATTGAACGCCTTCAAACAAAAAACAAATACCCTCCCAATACACCCCTAAAACCTATAAACGTAATACTAACACACGCAACTATGTACATCTTCAAGTATTGAAGTTTTACCCTCCTAATAGGAACAACTGTCCAAAACCAACAGCCACACTGACAGAGTTGGGTTAACCTAAAAGGAAGGTTATCCATGCGAAGTGCTGTCTGGTTTTGTCTTATCTTTATTGCTCTCTCAGATTGGGAAAACACTTGAATGCTTTCAAAAAGCATTATCTTGTAGCCATTGCAAGAAAAGTGTTCTGTTTTTATTGCTGTCTATCAGATTGTCTCCATGGAGTCATGAAAATCAGATAGAGTTGCGTTTAAACGCATTTACAGTATTTATTTGCTACTGCCGTGCTGCGGTAGCGTTGTCCTGTTCGATTCTCAGCTAGAGCGTCTTCTGTGTAGAGACATGCGTGAATGGGCATACCTTCGTTGAAGGTTGTGCGTCAGGGCTGGTAACTCGGCATGTAAAAATCTGCTGGCAGTCATTAGCGGACCGGAGTTCCGCTGTGGCGACCCCTAACCAGGAAAAGCCGAAGGTCACAACAACAGTATTTATTTGCTAGAAGAAACCTTTATGTTCGGTGTTCTTTATTTGCATTGTCTTAATTTAACTAGATCAAGCCTTAATCCAGTGAGAAAAAGCTCTTCTATTTTTTTGTATCATGCTATTTTCACCAGACTTCTTTTTTTTTACATTGCAGTGCCTAACTTTCTTAAAACTGAACAAGGAGAAAGAGAAAAGGGAAAAAAATAAGGGTACCTGTTTACTTTGTGTCCCAATTGCACTTGAAAATAACTGAGAAAACTTTACTTTATAGCATGTAGATTATATCATGCATTAAAAAATACTACTGTTAAGAACAAGTTTTACTTACAGTTGACTTTCTCCCTCCTTTTCTTCTGTGTTCTTCCAAACATTGACATGAAGTAGGGCATATGCTTTAAAGCCCCCTACAAGTTTAATAAAGTCAAAAATGTCCAATATTTCCAGGTTTTCTTGTTCTGTCGTATTTCACAAATACAAATAATGCTTTGTAATCCAATATTTTGTCAGTTTCCTAGTTGCTTGTTATATTCCTGTTTATCTCAGTCTTCCATATCCAGTTTCTGCATAATTTTCAATGTACTGTTCTAGTCAACTCTTATGCTTTTTGCAGAGTCTTAAGCATTTTCCATTGAAGCATTGTAAGAGATTTCACTGGCACAATCTCTCTCTTGTCTTTATTACCAGAAAAACAAGAAGCGGAATCTTCTGTTTCATAGCTCACTTTTTGTTGGGCAAAGTTTTGAATTTCCTCCTTAGCAAGTTCTGCATCAAAACATGATTTTGTTCCTCCAGGAAAGAATATTCTGAAGATAGCTGGGTACAGCAGTTTAAATCTCACTCCTGCTTCTCAACATTTCCCTGATTAGTGGAATAAATGTGCTCCTCTTCTTGGTATATAGTGAATAACAATTTTCCACAAACACTCTACTGTCTCTGACTTTTAGTACTTTGTCTTGCTGTCAAGAGTTTTGTCAGAATCAGCTCCTTTTGCTGGTAGGATTGCATCTTTGCTGTTAAGAGTCTAGGTTACTTTCTCATGGCCAGGTTTGGAACATAAATGCAATGTGCCCTTTGAATTAATCCCTGCTCTGGAATACCAGTCCATTTCCTTATTTTGCTTTCATAAAATTAATAGTCTGTTCCTTCCAGGTTTCTGGTAAAACAGAAAATCTCAGGTTTTCCCTATGCACTCTGTCCTCTAATTCTTTTATTTTTGAAACCTGTCTTTTGAGCAGTTTCAATATTCAGACAGCCTTTTCTTCATTTCACTGTCTTATTTTTGCAGTTTTATCACTTCGTTTGAGTATCTGTTTAAAGCTTCTATTTTTCTCCATCCTTTTATTTGAGTTGATATGCTCCATGAGTGTTTCTTATATTTTAATCAGCTCTGAGTACATTTGACTTATTTTTCCCTGTAGGTTACTGAAAATAATGTCTCACACCAAAGCTGGCACTTGCACTGCTTTTTGCTGAAGAGCAGCAGAATTTTTCCCAGTCAGTGTTTTTTTTTTATCACCTTTTGCGATTGTCTTTCAGGTTCTTTGAATTTCTTTTTTGCTGGCATCCAGGCAGTGCACTTATTGAAATAGTTATTGAAATTTACCCAAAAATACAAGTTTAATGGCTTCCTCTTCTGAGTTTTATTTTTTCACACTGGGAGAGCTGAAATTAAGCTGTTACTCTGAGCAGCCATCTTGGAAGTGAGGCAGATCTTTGATCTTGATGATACCTTTTGACCCAGGCATCGCTGGTTCACCCTGCCCATAGACACGTTCAGAAGGAACCCTCAAGTTCTGCCAGTAATGATGAAACTGACTCAGTCCAGGGGACTCCTGATATATCCCACCCTTGGTAACACTTTTGATGACCACGTAGATGTTTCCAGCCTGCTGGCCTTCTAGCAACAGTACTCTAGGGGCATACTTTATTTAAGCAGCCAAAGATGCAAAACCACCAGGAAAACCCATATAACTTAGGGGAATATGTTTTCCTACTGATGCCAGGGCAAAGGATAGAACCAAAGATAGTTGATGTCCTTCCATTCACTGGTTGCAGTACTCTTCACCTGTAGGATTCTCTGCCACATGTAGCCGGTATTTGCCTAGTATACCAAAGCCTACTGTTGCTTTATATTACGCCAAACACTTATGCTCATTGTGTAGCATAGGGCATACAGGTGAAATCCAGACGTACCACTTTGCCATCAGTCCGAATGCATCTTTTGGTTGCTGGCTTGAATGCATATGCCTGGTTTGCTGATACTGTGCAGTTGCAGATAAGTACCCCATTGGGGCTTTGTTTTTTCTTGTTGCTTCTAGGCGTTAATGTCATCCAGGAAGGTGTGGGACCAGATACCTTATAAAAACCACCATGATAAGTGCTTATTTTGCCTATGAGCCTCTCATGACCATACAACCTGTTCTATTTGTCAGGCGTTAGTACCAAAGACCCTGTGTAGTAGACTTTCTTCCCCGGCCTTGCATCTAGAGAATCGGTGTTTAAGCTTCTCACCAAGGAAACAGTGGAGGGAACTTGCCACCCCAATGGTTAGCCATTAGGAAAGAAGGTGAAAAAGCTAAGACTGGGTGGTTCTGTCATCCAGCCTCTGCTGGGTGTTTCTCTTGATCTGTGAGAACCTGGAGGCTCACCTGGCTGTGTTGTCAGACTCCTCTGCCCTGACCGGGTTGGAGGTCGGTGAGGGTCCAGCTTGGCAGCACGTCCAAAAGGCTTTACAGGCATCTATTTCAGATATTTATGGAAAATTGATCATTTCCAAGGGCCTAAGGATTTTCACAGATCCTAGCTAGTTAGGGAAGAGGTACCTACTATGGTTATTGAATACCATCATGGGTCTGAGCCTTCTAAGTTTTATAGGGCAGACATTCCTTTAAAAAAGAAACAAAAAACTAAACCTATTTCTTATGCTGTTAAGGATCCAAAGAGACAGTGGCAAGCCTTTTCCTCAGGGGGGTTATTTAATGCTTTGATGGCATTAAAATCTCATTGGGGGGGGGGGTTCTGTTCTTGCTCCTCTACATCTCTTAAAAGGCCTAGAGAACAGGAATCATCTGAAAAAGGAGTCCCTATCTTATTCTACCCAGATTATGTCTCCTTTAGACTGTGTGTCAGAGAAATAGATATCTACCAAGAAATTTCCTTTGGGCACACAAATCCCTAGGATGAAGGAGTTTTTTTTTTTTTAATGGGATTGTGCTCAGGTTTCTGACATCCATAAGAGGTACTTTGAGTTGCTGCAGAAGGACTCTTGGAAAACTTCTGCTATTCTAATGCCTCTAAAGTTCCTGATTCTCTGCCCCCTGCTCCTAAGAAGCCAGATAGGTTTTATATGGTGCCTGAGGATTGTAACTTTTTGTACAAATGTCCTGCTGCTTGACCCTTCAGTGGTGTCTGTAACCTCTGACAAGCCCTCTGTTACTTCCTTCACCCAAGTTACTGCCTTCTGATAAAGGCAGTAGAACCATGGAAAGGGTAGAAAAGGTTTACATGTTGGCTACTCTGGCCTTTTGGGGCTATTAGTTATCAGACCCATATGTCCAGGTATGTTGTGGCTCTTCTTTCTCAGGCTTGTCAGCCTATATCTGATCCCCCTGACTCTGAGGGTAAATCTTCTGCTCTTTCCTTGCTTGAGTCTTCCTGTCAAGTAGTTTGTCATTTTGGCAAGTGTAATTGTGATGCAGTAGACGCCTCTTCTAGGGCTGCCGCTTTTGGTTCTGTTATGAGGAGGTATTCTTGGCTTGGGCTTCAGCCTTTACCAGATGATGTCAAGGTTAAGTTGATGTATGCTCCTCTTGATAGTAAACATTTGTTTAGGGAGGCAGATGCTGGTTTAAGCAACTTCAGGATAAGGGGAAGACCTTACAGGAACTCGAACATATGTTTGTTTCTCCTGTGGCTAAATTTCAGAGAAACTACCCCAATAAGCTAGCCTTTGTTCATAGGTAATCTCGTACTCCTAAGGCAAAAATAGTGGCAAGTGGGCTGCTCCTGCTAAGGCTACTCAGACTTCATGGACTTGGATATACCAGGTGCTGTATGACTATTCGTCCCTTCCCAGCCACATTCCTGTTTCTCTTCACATTTCTCTTTCTGTTTGGCTTCAGATTATTCAGCATTCATAGGTTCTGTTCATGATTTGCCAGGGGTACTTCATGGTATGGAAGTCCTGTCCCCCGTTAATGGGCATTCCTCATTGGGAACAACTTTTCTCCCAGAGGTTCTTAAAGATCTTTTGACTCTGGGTACTGTTCAAGAGGTACCTTTGTCCCAAAGGGGGGGAAGGGGTTTTACCCAATAATGTTTCTAGTGCCCAGTGAAGAGGGTATGTGGAGACGAATTTTAGACCTCTCTCATCTAAATACTTTTTTGAAGTTTACACTGAAGCCCTGTACAATCACTTGCATAAGTGTATAAACGTTGCCGTATCAGAAAGAATCCAAGCCAGAGCCACAAGTAAAAACTGCCATGGTGGACATCCAGCATCAACAAACTTTACAATAAATGCAAAAAGTTGCTTACCAAGAAAACAAAGGCCAGGCCCCACCACCGGAAAAGCACCCTCCTCAGCCTTGACAGGCAACTAAGACAACTGAGAGCTTCCATGGGCTTCTTTGTGTACAACCAAGGATAATAAGGCCTTTTACAGCTACAGATGTAACTTAAAGGGTAGGACCCAAGCAAGTGCAGAAACTAGTGGTCAACGGTATCTCATCACTGACACCACAAAGATGGCAAACCTACTAGCAGATAGGTTTAGTGAGAATTTCACTCCCTTATCCCCCCAACTTAAAAACAACCCCCCCCCCCCCGGTACCTGAAGAGAAGGTCCTCGGAGCCTTGTCCAAGCCAAAAACCACATTGCTTATGGGACTGGATGACATCTCAGGCTGTCTTCTAAACAGGCTAAAACACGAACTAGCATCACCACTAAGTACCCTTTTCAATCCTAGCCTAGCCACAGGCTTTGCTCCTGTGGAATGGAGAACAACAATAGTTATTCCCCTCCACAGAGGTGGTCTAGCAATAGACCTGGGGCATTACAGACCCATAAACCTGACCAGCCTCCTCTATTAGGTCGTGCAAAAAAAAAAAAAAAAAAAATGAACTAGCACAAGTAGGCACAACACAAATGGAGCTAAAAAGTGCTTTCATGATATTCCCATCGCTTCATCGGACTTGTGTTGTGCCTAGCTGTGCAGGTTCGTTTTTTTATTTTTTGTACGTATAGTTCGCTTATTAGAACCACACTTTTATCCTGGTCTTGACTGCTACAGTAGTTTTTCCCTCTGTAAGGTCATTGAATGCATCATTATGGACCTCATAAATAAAAACATAGGTGACCTCCAAACCCTGGATCCTACCCAATTTGGCTTCGGGAAGAGCTGATCCTACCTGTTAAATCTGGTGGATTTCTTTGAAAATGTGACCAAAGCCACTGACGAGGGCAGATCTGTGCACACAGCATACCTCGACCTGGCAAAGGCTTTCAGCATAATCCCACATTCAGCCATTACTGATAAACTTAGCAAACTGAATGTAAACCCTTTTGTTTGTAAGATGGGTTGCCAACTGGCTCAGAAACTGGACAAACACTATCAAACTGGGTGACTCCATATTACCCAGCACACTTGTTACCAGTGGGGTGACACAGGGGTCAGTGTTAGACCTTCTACTGTTAGGTATACGCTTCTCAGAAGTTCAAGTCAAAACCAAGGGGTTGTAGCTGACCAAGTTTGCAGACGACTGCAAACTAGGTGCAGTCATTGAATGCCCAAATGTTAGTGTATTCCAGGAGGGTCCCATGCAGAACAGCTAGTGTATTCGTCACTGTCTCAAACTGAATGCAAAGAAATTAATCAGCATTCCCTTTGACACAAACAATGGCATCGCCTAGAGAACAAAAGAAGTTATAACCCCCAATACTCTGCACTTATCCAGCCCATAATAGAGCAAAATGCACCATTTGGCATGTACCGTACTAAGCACCTGCAGCAATTAGAGAGACCTCTGAGGTTTCTAACAAGGAAGATCAAGGGGCACCAGCATGTTCATAGGTGTATAGTAGGCTAATGGCCCTGGGGCCTTTACAAGCCTAACCATAGGATTACTCTGGCATAGTGCCACCCGACCTTAGTTCCCTGTGCCTCTGTCGAGTAGAGCCACTGGTGTTACCCCGGGGTGAATTTTCCGTTTCCCATCCACTCATAAAGATTCCTCTTGAAGAGGGTCAGCGGGGTGCTCTGCTTGACATGTATGGTAAGTCTGTTCCATAGCATGGGCAGTCTCTTGGTTATGAACCTGTCCCTCCAGCATGTTGTGTTAATTGTGGTAATGATGTTGAGGTCTCTGGAGTGTGTGGTGCGGAGGGATTGGGATTTCTTTAGATGTAGCATTTCTAACAGAGCTGGGTCAAACATGGTTTTGTAAGTCAAGCAGAGATGGCCTCTAAGTAGGCAATATGAGACAGAGAATAGTTGGTTTTTTGAGTCTGTCCATATAAGTTCTTTGTGAGGTACTTTTGCAGCCTCTCCAGTTGTTGCAGGTGTCTAGTGAGGTACATGACAAATGGGACATTGTACTCGATGATTGGCCTAATGAAGGAAGAGTAGAGGGAGACAATGACCTCTTTCTTCCTGGATGCAAAACACTTAGTAATGAGATGTGCCACATAGAAGGACTTTCTGACCACAGTGGCAATGTGGTGATCTGAAGAGAGGTTGCTGTCAACCTGTGTTCCCAGATCTCTTATAACGCCTTCTGTGTTCAGTGGACTACCATCAATGTGGTAATTCATGGGAACTGGGTTTTCCCAAAGGGGATGACTGCACATTTTTTGTCATTGAGCTTAAGGCCATGGTTCTGGCACCAGTTGTTGGTCACAGTGAGGTCACTCTGTAGGATGTCAGCATCACTTGAGGAGTTAATAATAGCTCCCAATTTGCAATAGTCTGCGAACTTTGTCAGCCAGAGTCCCTTCGTGTTGGCCTGGACTTCAGAAAAGTAGATAAACAGGAGCGGACCTAGGACCGAACCCTGTAGGACTCCACTCATGACTAAATCGGTAGTCTGACTTGGAGTCAGCTACTTTCACATTGTGGGTTCTATCTGCGAGCCAGTTTGCAACCCAACCAGTGATATAGGGGTTGATGCCAGGCTTACTGAGTTTTTCTAGGATTCCTGAGTGGGCAATGGTATCCGAAACCTTGGGCAGGTCAAGGTAGGCTGTATGGAACCACCTTGCCTTCATCCACAACTCTGCTGACTGACTCAAAGAAGTCGGCCAAGTTGAGCAGGCATGATCTACCCTTCACAAAACCAAACTGTGTGGGATCCAGAGTTTGGAAATTCCCTATATCTTTGTTTATTAGGTCCATGATGATGCGTTCCATAGCTTTGCATATCCGACTCGTCAGGCTAATGGGGTGATAGTTCCCAGGGTCTGTAGTCGCTCTGCCTTTGTGGAGAGGGATGACTGTAGCAGTGCGCCATTTGGCAGGGACAAAGCCTGAGGTGAGGCTGTGATTGAACAGGGCATACAGGTGAGGTGCCAGTTCACTCTGTAGTTCATGTAGAACACAACCAGGGATATTGTCAGGTCCCATAGAAGCTGTATTTCTGGCCTTGGACAGTGCTGTTTTAACCTGTGCAGCAGTAATAACTGGTGCCTGTAAATCTACTGATATTGTGATTGGTCCTTTGGGGGGGGGGGGGTAAAGTTGGCACTGAACCTGTTGGCTAGTATACTGGCAATATCTATTGGCTCGGTGTAGGAGGTACCATTGTGCAGTAGCTCAGAGCAAATCTGGGTATTGCCATGGAGATTCTTTAAATATAGAAGGCCTTGTCATTGTCTTTACTATCTGCTGCAATTCTGTTTTCATACCTAGCTTTAGAGGATTTGATGAGGGATCTCAACTGTTTGTTGAGGTAGATAAGGGAGTTTTTCCAGTCTTGAGAATTCACCTTATTCCGCATCAGTTTCCTCCTCATGTTGTAGAGTTTATGGCAGGGGACCACCAGATTTGCTTCCTTTTTTTGAAGGAGAGTGCCTTGGTTCTATTGGGTATGGCGAGATCCATGCATTTGTGTACGTGTTTGTACATTGCATTGGTGTATGATTCCGCAGTTACGCAACTATTCTCCATTTGAATGGGTGCCGTGAAGTTAGCCACCTCTGTTTTTAGGATCCAAAAGTTAGCTTTGGAGAAGTTTTTCATGGTGGTTACCTTTGCTTTGGGGGGGGGGGCTGTAGATTTGCAAGGTGATTAGTTTATGGTTGGATGTAACCAGGGAGGCGCTGACCATTGGTGTAGAGCAACGGTCAACTATGTTAGTAATGACCAGGTCAAGGATGTTGCTACCTCTAGTGGGGGTAAGAACGAGCTGTTCCAGGACATTGGAATTAATGAACTCTAGGAAACGTTGGGCAAGTGTATTGGTACATAAGTAGGTTACCCAGTTAATTGATGGGTAGTTGAAGTCACCTAGTTAAGAGAGTGTTAGGCTGGACCCTAATATTCTCCAGGGTGCTTAGGAATGTGGAGTGCGAGTCTTGGGATATGGTTGGGGACCTGTAGCAGGCTACGACCTGAATCGCGGTCTTACCCAATGTTAGCTGCACCAGAAAGTATCTCTGATGCGTTATGTTGGGCTACCAGTCTGGAAGAGTGCACATCCTTTATGAATATGGAAAAACCACTGCCTTTGGAGCTTCGGTCTAAGTTCTGGGGCCGAAAGGTGTGGAATGAGTTATAGCCCTGGTAGTGCAGGGGTGCTTTCTGCTCCCTTGAACCATGTCTCTGTTAGAGCACAAATGTCGATGTTCTCCATTTTAAGGAGTGCCTCGAGCAAGTGCATTTTGAGATTTAGACTTCTAGTGATGAACAATATAACTCTCAGATTGCATTTGTTTGTAGCTGTTACGGTGGTAATTTGGTCTTTGGAACACCACCTATAAAAGGCACTATAGGGGTGGCAAGAGCCTTGGCTAGTATCTGGAAGCCCACGGGTGACAGATGCAGGCCATCTCTGGTAAAGCATCGAGGTCTGTCAATCATATCATCACAGGCAGACCGATACTGGATCCCCTTAGAATGACACCAGAAATTTAGCCAATTGTTGAAGTCAGTCATTTGCTACTTGTACTGTGGTATCATTCTGGGTGATGGTAGGATGCTGCTCAGGGCTAGGGTCATACCCGCCTGGGCTACATAATCCGAGAGCTCCTCCATGTCTCTCTTCATGTAGTCCAGGGTTGTCTGTCTCTGGTCATTCACACCCACAAGTACAATGACAAGAGTCATATTTGTACCTGTTGTTGAGTGACCTGAGTGCATGCATTGTGTCGGATCCTGGCACCTGACAGGCAGCTGACTGTTGCTTTCTCTTTATTCAACCTAGTGAGTGGAACATCAGTGTGCCTCCTTAGTGAGTCACCTATTACTAGTGTGTTGGGCATGCTGTTTTGCCCTAGGGGCTTTGGTTGAGTGCAACATTGTTAGGTGAGTTCTGTCTCGTGATTAGTGTTGTGTTGTGGTGGTCAAGTGTGTTTCTGCCTTGGAGATCTCTGATACTTGGATAGATTTTTATTGAGAGTCTCCGAGAAAATAGGTGTGTGGTTTGTGTTTTTATGTGAAGGCAGAGCTGGTGTGTGTACCATTGGGCTATGTGTTCCATGTGGTGTTGTGCAATTGTTGACCTTCTCTTGACCAGCTATTCCGGTCTTGGCTGGAGAGTGCGTGGCTTCCAATTTGGATATATAAGTGCATCTCCCGCAAGTCTGAGCGTCTGTGTACATGAGACAGTTGCTACATTGCCTCAGGATGCCCAAGTTCACCAGGTTAATAGGAGAAAGCACAGGGAACTGACCTTTAGGCATGCCTGGCAGGGTGGGCATTGATAAGTACTAGATCCGTTTCCTTGTAGAACGTTTAGTGCTGGTAGTACTTGTGTGCTACAATAATTCCTACAAGAAGTCTGGTAAAGTGCTAGACTAATAAGCTAATATAAGTGCAGGAGAGGAGAGAACTAGTAGATCTAAGGGAAAAATTGAAGAGCAGGCACTGGCACCGCTCAGAAGCTTTCAAACAGTCCTGGATACAGCAAGTCGGTATCTGGACTAGACTAGTTATAGGAAAGTCAGAAAACGAGCAAACACGAGCTTTTAAACAGGAAAGTTGAGAGAGATGGAAAAACTGTCCAAACGGCCAATAAACTACAATTTCTGGGCCAGGAACCACTCCTCTATTGGTAGATAGGCTACCTAGTGCACATCATTCCCACTGATAAGCTAGAAGGCTACCCTGCAACACAGAAAGGCTTGGGGGGTCTCAAGAGCTTATAAACAGTCCTGGATACAGCAAATCTGTTTCTGGACTAGACTAGTTACAGGAAAAGGGGTATGCAAGTGCAAATGCAGGCTTTTAAATCAGAAAGATGAGAGATGGAAAAACTGCCCAAACGGCCAATGACTACAATTTCTGGGCTCAGAAACCTGTCATGGTAGATAGGTTACCCAGTGCTTACCACTCCCACTGAAAAGCTAGAAGGCTTCCCTCCAACACAGAAAGGCTTGGGGGGGGGCTCAGGAGCTTACAAACAGTCCTGGATACAGCAAATCTGTATGTAGACTAGACTCATTACAGGAAAGGAAGAAAACAAGCTTAAAATAGATTTTTTTTGTTAATAAAGTGGAACAGAAGTCAATTCAAGGTTAAGAATCTAAGTGGGTTGACCTTCACAAATGTTCTCTCTATTAGGTAGAATGAACTAATGACACTAGACTGGGAAAAGTGTCCCAGATCAAATACAGTATGGGCAGGCAACTGCAAAGCTACTAAGTATAAGAACAAGACAATAGGGAAGGGGGTGAAAAAACATTCCAGCTACTAGCTGTAGCCGCTAAATGAAAGTTTTAAACAAATAAAGGAGCAAGGAGACTCTAGAGAATACTTTTAACTGCAAACAAATCAGTTATATGATACTTGAGTAGAACACAGAAACCTCAAAAAATCAAAAATGCACAGAAAAGCACGGATACAGCACTCACAAACAAAAAATACAACTCAGTATGAAAAAGCAGTTTACAGTTAAGTAATTCCGTAAACATGCAGTTAGAGTAATGAAACCGTATCTAACAATGAAAAATAGCTAAAACAGTACAGAAATGCAGTGAAACGGTAAAAAAAGCTTTATAACAGTGCAAAATGTAGTAGATTAACTGTACAGCACAATTATAAGCGTTTCAGAAGTGCAATTCAATGAAATAAGTGTAAGAAATGACTTATCCTACTCTTGGAATATTAAGGAATTTCTGCTTGGTCTCAGTAATGAATTACAATCCACAGCCTTACACAGACCAACTAAAGGCCCTGTCACTATACTCCGTATTGTATAGACTTCTTAGGGGAGACTTATGCCTGGCCTACAAAGCAATCCAAGACCCAAACCTAAAGAACTTGCTGCATATCTGTAAATTAAATGGGACTAGGGCTTCCCGTTCCAAATATTTCCTTACTTGGATGATCTGCTGATTCAGGCATCTTCTCCAGAGATCCTTTTGCAAAATCTTAATTTTGCTGTTTCCCTTCAAAGTCTGGGGTTCACAGTAAATTTCAAAAAGTGTTCACTTACTCCTTCTCAGGATCATGTCTTTCTGGGTTGCAGGATTCAGACGGTGCCTATGCTGGCATTCGTGCCTCCTCCAAAGGCCTTAAACTCTCATTTCCTTCTTTCAAAGTCTTTTTCCTCTGGCCTCCATTACAAGCAGGGAGGTTGAGAGCTCAGGGTTTCATGGCAGCCACCATTCCTATGCTTCTGGTCAAACTCCACATGAGAAAGTTTCAGTGGTTTCTGAAGAAAATGTGGCTTAAACCTGCACATCCTCTAGACTTTGTAGTTCCTCCTCTTCCTTGTCTCAAGAATGAACTTCACTGGTGGATTCAGCAGTAGTCTTTAAATCCAGGGCTCCCTTTTTATCCACCTCTTCCAGCTCAGGGACTGCTGCCATTTGCTTTAGATGTGGAATGAGTAGCAGCTTTTGGCTCCCTACAGGTACAGGAGGTGTGGCCACCTCTTCAGCAAAAGAAGCACATCATTGTCAGAGATGAGCTCTTATGTTGGCCCTTTAGGCTTTTCATTCTCTTTTTCTGTCTAGGGCCTCTCAAGGTATTCACAGACAATACCACGGTGATTTGCTATATAAACAGTGAGGAGCAAAATGTCATCTCTGCTGGTATGAAGTGACTCTTCAGATAGTTTTTATCCCTTCAGATAACATTGTGACAGACACTGAGCAGGTCCTTAACTCAATCCCATTAATGGATGCTTCACAGGGATGCGTTTCTGGACATTGTCCACCAGTGAGGTCATTGTCTAGGAGATCTATTTGCCTCCCCTCTGAACAGATAGCTTTTGTTTTGTGCCAGAGTCCCAGGTCCTCTGGTGTGGAAGGTGGATGCCCTCTCTTTCTTGAAAGCGGATGTTACTTCGTGCACTTCCTCCCCTTCCTGTCATTCCAAAAGACCTGTTCAAGGTTCAACAGGACACACTGAAAATCTTGTTGGTGATCCCCTTTTGGTCGCAACAGCATTGGTTCCCTCTTCGGCATTTAGGCAAGGGAAATCATCACAGGTTATCTCATAGGGTGGATCTACTCACCCAAGACAGTGGACCTCTCAGTGATCCCCACCTGTCCACTCTTCAACTGACATTGTGGGTGATAGGATTTTGATTCCTCATAGACACCTTTTTTATGAGGATGCGCTGTGGGTCCTGCAGGAGGCCAGGAAGCATACTACTAGGAAATCCTACTTATCCAAATGGTAGAGTTTTTCTGTTTCGTGTCTCTGTCATAATCTCGACCCACTTACTGTGAATGTTCATTTTTTTCTTATTTGTGTCAGTTGCTCAATCCTGTTTTGGTCTATTCTTCTGTTAAGGCCGATTTGTCAACAGTGGTTTCACTGGAGTGCTGTTATGGTCCTACATATGCAAAGAATATTGTGCTTTAAGTTTTTTTCATGCCAAAAATCATAGCTTTGGTTTTGCTGGAATTGAGAAGAATTTTATTGGCAATCCAGTGGATTAAGGCAAAGAAATCTGCTTGCATGTCTTTCTGGGGGTTGGGTACCGGGTTGTTTGTGACATAGTATCACGTCGTCTGCGTAGAGAAGGAAAATTAGATGAGGTTGGTCAGGATGAAGCTTATTTGTATAGATGGATAGAAACGCTGTGATATTCAGTTTTGAAACGTGACTGGGAAATGACATATGTACTTTGGCAGTGAAGTGTTAATTGGTGAGAGGTTTTGCAACCAAGGTAAGAAACCAAGTCGTAATGCCTATTTGTAGTACGTTTTGGAAGGGGATGTTGAGGTCAGCTGCGCTGAATACTTTAAGATTAACAGAGACGGCACCAGTGAACTAGCCTCTGTTATTTATGGTCTTCATGGCTGTGCCTGTGCTATGACTGGACCAGAACCCATGATGCAATAATATATTGTGTTTTATATAGATTTTTTTTCAAGCGCGTTGCCTAGAGTCTGAAAGATGGGAAACTGTCCTCTACTAGGAAGTTAAAATGAGCATTTAAAATTGAAGGATGTAAAAATGTAGATGTTCTTAATGTTGAACTGTTGCAGTCATCACCTGTGGGTTATCCCTGCTGTGATGCCCTTGGTTGGCCCGAATACCAGAGTCAGTGTTTTTTGCGTCTGCTGCTGCCGCCTGTAGTCCGTCAGGTTGTCAGTGCTATAAAGCAAGGCAGCTGACATCCTTACATCAGTCTTTCTTGCCATGGAGCCTGTAGCAGAAGCAGTTTGCACGAGTGCCGGTCGGTCGCTACCAGAAGTTGAATTTCACCTAAAAACGTCTAAGGCCTCAAGTACCTAAGTACCTCAAGTACTATGTTTTTAGAAATTGTTAATGGTGTTATCCTGCTATAACACTGTGTGTTGTGTGCAATGTATCTCTTACATATATTACCATAAGTACTATGTTTTTAGAAATTGTTAAAGGTGTTATCCTGCTATAACACAGTGTGTTGTGTGTGCAATGTATTTTTAATATGGAGCTTTTCTCCCCGGGCCTCCACTGAAAACGGGCTTTCGAGCCCAGTGGACTTCCCCGGTCATCAAACTGGAAATAAATAAATTAATAAATAAATAAGGCTAAGTACCCCGTTTGGGGATCCTTTTTTCTTGCACTAACCGATGTCTGAAAAAGTTAACAATTGTCTCGCCTGTCTTACTGCGTCACTTGATGTTCATCGTGTTTCAGTGTTGCAGTCATTACTCTTGGGTTATCCTGCTGGCAGGCTACCCGCAGTTGGCCTGAATTCCAAAGTCTTGGTCCGGTGTCTGTTGCTGTCTCTTCTTCCCTGACGTCAGTGCGCAAGGGTTATAAAAGATGCAGCCAACACCATTTTCTTCAGTCTTTCTTGCCGCGCGGTGCCCAAAGCAAAAGCAGTTTGCAAGTGCCGGTCGGCCGGCTCCTGAGATTTTCGTGTTCGAATTTCAGATCTGAAGTCTTCATTTAAAGCCAAGTACCCCGTTGGGGAAACTTTTTTCTTGCTCTAGACCGATGTCAGAAAAAGTTAATAATTGCATTTCTTGCGGGAAGCAAGTACCTCATAAGGACTTCCATTCTTATTATATTCCTTGCCTAGGCCCTGATCACGACGTTGCTAATTGCAGGTTTTGTGCTAGATTTAACCAACACACTAAGCGTTGGTACGATTTTGCTTTTCATTACTTTGGGCGAAGATTTAATTACACAATCATCGGATAGCCATCCGACTACTGCAATTCACAAACGCAAGGAAAAGGACAGGCATCCGAGGTCCAAAACTGACGACGAGGCTTCTTCTAAGTCAGTCGCCGGTTCTCAGTGAGGCACTTTCGCAGCCCCTGACGCCCGCTACCTCAGAGCCGCAGGCTGCTTCCAACTCCCACGTGGAGTCGACTAGGCCGCTGGAAACTCAAGGTATTGGACACTTGGAAAATATTCCCTCAGATGGGTCCGGAGCCGTTGAGCAGGCATCGGCTTCTGAGGGTGTTTTCAGGCCTAGACAGTTGTATGTAAAACCGACTTCAGCTTCAAAGACAAAGACTAAAGCACCACTAAAGACAAGGAAACAAGTGCAGCAATCCCATGGACAGGCCTCCATGCCTAAAAAGCAGATGCTCAAAATGGCCGAAGACCTAATTACTTTGATCAGGGGTTCCCATCCCCCTCCGAGGCCTAGGCAAGAGACAGAATATGAATCTTCAGATCAGGTTTTCATTTCCTCTGACTTCTCTTCTGAACAGGAATACTCTCTTCCTCCCTATGAGGATTCTGATGCTGAAGAATCTATCTCTTCAGCCTCTCCTCCTGAGGATTATTCTTTTGGGGAAACCCTGCATACCATGAGGGAGCACTTTCACTGGGAGAGCCAAGATTACTCAGAATCTAAGAAAAGGCTCAGAGACTTTCTTTTACTACCTCATCACAGACTTCTTGCTATTTCCCCTGTTTTAGACATTGTAGATGTATTTTCAGAGTCCGGCCTGTCTCCTGACTCTTTTCCCCCTGCACCTGTTAAGCCAGACAGATACTACAGGATTCCAGATTCACATAAATTTCTTTATAAAAACCCTGCTGCTGACCCAGAAACGCTATCTTAGGGTCCCAAAGGGGTCAAGGCTTCCACTGCAAAAAACCCTATCCCCTCTGATAGGGATTCAAGGGCACTGGACAGATGGGAGAAAAAGGTTTACACTTCTGCTACCTTTCCTGTAAGGGCTTTAAATTGTCAGTTTCATATGCTTAAATATCAGCAGTACTTAATGTCACTGCTAAAGCAGAAAATGTTGACAAATTCTGAATGTGCAGAAAACAAGGAAATGCAGGATTTATTGCATGCAGCTGAACAAATGGGAAAGCATACTTTGCATTGTGGTTTTGATTCTCTGGAGGCCTCTTGCAGGGCCGCTGTTACGGGTTCTGTCATTAGGAGGCATGCTTGGTTAAAGGAACAGAATCTGCCTGATCATGTTAAAGCAAATTTATTGGATGCTCCATTACAGCATGATACTTTGTTTGGTGTTAAAGCAGAAGAGGTGTTGAAGAAAATGGAGGATAAAGCGAAATCTATGCAGACAGTTAAGGATTTCTTACAGGTGCAGCCACCCAAATTTAGCAGGAACTGGCCTACAAAGAATTGGTCCTTTCCAGTTTGACAGGCCACAAAGAGGCAGATCCCTGCCCCAAGGCTCATACAGGCCTAAACAATGGGGTGCTTCTACCTCCAAAAGCGGAGAAGACAAATCACAGCCATACAGGAAACAGTCCCAATGACTTCCCTCTGCCAGTACCAAGCACTTAACTTTTGGCAGCCCTCTTAAGGGGAAAACTAGCACTTTTTTCGCAGAATTGGCACATGATCACCCAGGACAAATGGGTCTTGAATATAGTGTCTCAGTGCTACAGGTTCCACTTTCACACCCTGCCAAAGACAAAAGGTATGCCAGACCTGCCACACAATCGATGGGTAGAGGCACAAAAGCAAGATGTTCATCGTATTACACTGCTGCAGTCATTAGCACTTGGGTTATCCTGCCGTCAGGCGGTCCTGCAGTCGGCCAGAATTCCAAAGTCTTGGTCCGACGGTTGCTGTCGCTTCTTCCCTGACGTCAGTGCGCCAGGGGTATACAAGATGCATCCGACACCATTTTCTTCAGTCTTTCTTGCCTCGTGGTGCCCGAAGCAAAAGCAGTTCGCAAGTGCCGGTCTGCCGACTCCTGAGATTTTCGAAGTCGAATTTCAGATCCGAAGTCTTCAATAAAGCTAAGTACCCCACTGGGGAAACTTTTTTCTTGCCTCAGACCGATGTCAGAAAAAGTTAATAATTGTATTTCTTGTGGGAAGCAAATACCTCATAAGGACTTCCACTCTTACTGTATTCCATGCCTAGGCCCTGATCACGACGTCACTAGTTGTCGGTTTTGTGCTATATTTAACAAACGCACTATAAATTGACGTTTTAATTTTGCTTTGCACTACTTTGGCCGAAGGTTCAATTATACAATGCCGTCAGAACAACCGACGACCGCAATTCATAAAAAACGCAAAGACAAGGCTAAAGACAAGCATCTGAGGTCCAAAACCGACGAAGCCTCTTCTAGGCCAGTCGCCGGTTCTCAGTGAGGTGCTTTCGCAGCCCCTGACACCCGCTACCTCAGAGCCACAGGCCGCCTCCAACTACCACATGGAGACAACTAGGCCTCTGGAAACTCAAGGTATTGGGCCTATGGAAACTAATCCCTCAGATGGGTCCAGAGCCGCTGAGCAGGCATCGGCTTCTGAGGGTGTTTTCAGACCTTCACAACTTACCATTAAAGCAGCAGCAAAGACAAAATCACCATTAAAGACAAAGAAACCAGTACAGCATTCTCCGGGACAGTCCTCCATGCCTAAGAAACAGATGCTCAAAATGGCCGAAGACCTCATCACTCTAATCAGGGGTTCCCATCCCCCTCCTGAGAAAAGGCCTAGGCAGGAAACAGACTGATTCCTTTGATCAGGTTTCCATTTCCTCTGATTCCTCTTCAGACCAGGGATACTCTCTACCCCCCTACGAGGAATCTGATGCTGAAGTATCTATCCCTTCAGCCTGTCCTCCTGAGGAGTACTCTTTTGGGGAAACTTTACATACCACGAGGGAGCATTTCCATTGGGAAAGCCAGGATTATTCAGAATCCAAGAAAAGGCACAGGGGCTTTCTTTTATTGCCTCAGCACAGGCCCCTTGCTATTCCGCCTGTGTTAGATATTGTGGATGATGTGTTCTCTGAATCCAGCTTATCTCCTGATTCTTTGCCCCCTGCTCCAGCCAAGCCCGATAGGTATTAGAGTCCTTGACTCTCACAAGTTTCTTCATAAAAACCCTTCTGCTGACCCAGAAACCATTTCTCAGGGTCCCAAAGGGGTTAAGGCTTCCATTGCAAAAAATCCAGTCCCCTCTGACAGAGATTCCAGAGCATTAGATAGATGGGGGGAAAAAGTTTACACTTCTGCAACTTTAGTAGTAAGGGCTTTAAATTGCCAGTTTCACATGCTTAAGTACCAACAATATTTAATGGCTCAGTTAAAACAGAAAATGCTTACAAACTCAGAAGCTCCTGACTATAAAGAAATGCAGGATTTATTGCATGCAGTTGAACAGGTGGGAAAACGTACTCTGCAATGTGATTTTGATTCTTTAGAGGCCTCTTGTAGAGCCATAGTTAGTGATTCGAAGACATGCTTGGTTAAAAGAACAGAGTTTACCTGACCATGTTAAGGCAAAATTATTGGATGCTCCTTTACAGCATACCTTGTTTGGTGTTAAGGCAGAAGAGGTGTTAAAGAAAATGGAGGATAAAGCTAAATCTATGCAAACAGTCAAAGATTTCTTACAGGTACAGCCACCTCGATTTAGCAGAAGTTGGCCTACAAAGAATTGGTCCTTTCCGACGACAGTGGGGTACCTCAACCCCAAAAGGAGGTGAGGACAAGTCTCAACCTTACAGGAAACAGTCCCAGTGACTTCCCTCTTTGTATGCCAAGCACTTCCCTTTTGGCAGCCCCCTTAGAGGGGAAACTAGCACTTTTTTTCTCAAACTTGGCAAACAATCACCCAAGACAAATGGGTTCTGAATATTGTGTCTCAAGGATACAGGTTCCACTTTCACACTTTACAAAGGCTAAACGGAATGCCAAACCTGCCCCAAAATCAATGGGCAGAGGCTCAAAAACAAATTTCAGCTGTCATAGACATGAGAGCCATTCAAAAAGTACCACAGCAGGAACAAGGACAAGGATTTTACTCTACTCTTCCTGGTCCCCAGAAAGAACCAGAAAGCCTGGAGAACCCATATTAGACCTTTCAACTCTAAATACTTACCTGGATGTTCCAAAATTCAAAATGTTGACACTACAGCAGCTTCTTTCCATGCTGGGAAAGAAGGCTTGTCTTGTTACTCTGGGCCTCAGAGGCGTACCTGCATGTCCCTATCAGACAAGATTGCAGAAGATGCCTCAGATTCAAAGCTGGTACAATGCACTACCAATTCTCTGCACTGCCCTTTGGCTTATCTACTGCGCCCAGGGTCTTTACAAAGTGCCTGGCACCAGTAATCGCATTTTGCAGACAAAAAGGAATTCAAATATATCCATACCTGGATGACTGTCTCATTCAAGCAGAGAAAAAGGACATTCTTCTAAAGCATCTGGCGTTTGTAAAAAGGCTGCTAATTTCTGTAGGGTACACAGTAAACGAAAATAAGTCAAAACTAGTGCCCTCACAACAGATAATATTCCTGGGTGCCAGCTTGGATACAATGGCCCAGATGGCTTATCTCACACCAGACAAATAAGGACAACTGATTCAATGTTTTCAATTACTGGCAAAAAAGTCCCATCTCCCTGCAAGAACAATTCTGCAGGCCCTGGGATTCATGGCATCCTGCATACTACTAATTCCATATGCCAGACTGCATATGAGGAAATTACAATGGTACCTAAAAAGTGTTTGGACTCAACACTCCCACAGTTTAGAAACAGTAATGCCAATAATTCCCTGCCTACAACAGGAGTTTCGATGGTGGGCACAGGCATGTCACCTAAACAAGGGTCAGCATTTCACTCAACCCACAGCCAGGCAGACTCTAACAACAGATGTTTCGGATTACGCCTGGGGAGCACACATGGCAGGAAAATGTATTCAGGGCAAGTGGACCTCAGACCAAATGCATCTTCACATCAATCAAAAAGAGATGTTGGCTGTTCAAAATGCCCTAACAGCTTTCAAGGAACTTCTGCATCCAGGACAATTATTATTAAAGACAGACAACACCACAGTAATGTGGTACTTAAACAAGCAAGGGGGCACTCATTCTTATCCCCTATGCAGGCAAGCCATGACTTTGTGGAACACAGCTCTAACTTATCAAGTTCATCTGCAAGCACAATTCCTGCCAGGAAAGAAAAATACTTTGGCAGACTATCTCAGCAGAAATATCATGGACCCTCACGAATGGAAATTGAATCCACAAATCTTCAGCATGGTAACGCAAAAATGGGGGTGCCCAGACATAGATCTTTTTGCCTCCCCACTGAATTGCCAACTACAAAAATTCTGCACAAGGGCTTACCACACACAAGCATGGAAAGTGGGGATGCTCTTTCGTTCAGCTAGAAAAGCCTAAAAGTTTATGCCTTCCCACCACTGCCTCTCCTTTCAAAGGTACTCCTAAAAGCCAGACAAGAAAAAACACAGATGATCCTGATTGCTCCAGACTGGCCACGCCAGCACTGGTACACAATCTTAAAGAACTTGGCTTAAGGCCCACCATGGATTTTGCCTCAAATTTCACACCTTCTGACTCAACAAAACAATCAGATCCTGCATCGTCAGCTCAAAACCCTAAACCTGGCTGCATGGCAGATTCTTTAGTGAAACAGGCAACACCTCTCTCTAAAGCTGTTATGGATGTCATTTTGGAGGCCAGGAGGCCTAGCACCAGGAAATCTTACTCAGAAAAATGGAAGATATTCTGTGCCTGGAACCAGGCTCAAAGCCTTGACCCTCTTGTCCCAGACATTCCTCAGATTTTACAATACTTAACTGAGATGCTGGACAAAGGCCTATCCTTCTCATCAGTTAAGATCCACGTCTCTGCCTTTTCAGCTCATTACAACATGGATCCTCCTTTATTTTCTCATCCCTTGCTAAAGCAGTACCTCAGAGGGACTAAAAAGATAAGACCGCCCCGGAGAGCACCAACGTGGGACCTCAATTTTGTTTTGGAAACTATTTTGTTTTGTTTTTTTGTTGTGCACTCTCTCGAGGCACTCCTAAAAATGGAGAACATCGATATCTGTGCAGTAACTGAGACCTGGTTCAAGGCTCCAGAGAGCACCCCTGCAATACCAGGCTACAACTCTTACCACACTTTTCGGCCACCAAAGCAGGACCGAAACACTAAAGGTGGAGGAGTGTCAATATTCACCAAGGATGTTCACACCACCAGGCTAGTTGCCCAACACAATGCGTCTGAAATTCTCCAGGTGCAACTAACACTAGGTAAGACTGCAATCCAAATTGTAGCTTGCTACAGAGCCCCCACCATACCCCAAGATTCTCACTACACCTTTCTAAACATACTGGAAAATATTAAGATAGAACCAAATACCCTAATACTGGGTGATTTTAGCTACCCTGCCATTAACTTGGATAGCTACTCGTGTACTAACACCTTTGCCCAACGGTTCTTGGAATTCATAAATTTCAACGCCCTGGATCAACTAATCCATAGTCCCACCAGGGGCTCCAATATCCTAGACCTGGTCATTACCAACATGGGAAATCGATGCTCCACACCTATGGTCACCCCCTCGTTAGTCACGTAAGCTAATCACCCTTAACGTCCACATCCCACCCCCACCCCCCAGTAAGGAAACCTCCATAAAAAACTTTTCCAAAGCCAGCTTCATGCTACTCAAGTCAGAAGTGACAGACTTCATGACACCCATGCAGACGGGAGCTGAAAGTTCAACTGCTGAATCCTACACTAAGGCACTGTACGAGCACATCCACTCATGCATAAATCATGCCATCCCAAATAGAACCAAGATGCTCTCGTCCAAAAAAAGAAGCCAATCTGGTGGTCCCCTGCCATAAACAAACTTTACAACAAAAGGAAGAAACTGTTGCGGAAAAGAGGAAAATCCCAGGATGCAAAAAACGTCCTTACCAGCCTCAGTAAGAAACTGAGATCCCTCATAAAATCCCCCAAAGCTAGTTACGAAAATAAAATTGCCAAAGATTCCAAAGACAACAACAAGGCATTCTATAACTATGTCAAGAATCTAAATGGCAATGCTCAGATCTGCTCTGAGCTAAAACAGAATGGCATTAAATATACTGATCCCAAGGATATTGCCAATATCCTGGCAGATCGATTCAGTGCCAACTTCACCCCCCTCTCTCCCCCTAAATGGCCCATCTCAATACCGGAAGATTGCCAAATTCCGGTTATAACGGCCACACAGGTAGAAAACGCACTGTCCAAAGCTAAGAATACAGCATCCATGGGACCAGATGACATCCCGGACTGTGTACTACATGAACTACAATATGAACTGGCACCTCACCTAAGTGTCATGTTTAATCATAGCCTCACCTCAGGTTTCGTGCCCACTGAGTGGCGCACAGCTACAGTTATCCCACTCCACAAGGGGGGATCCACCTTGGATTCCAGAAACTACCGTCCCATCAGTCTGACAAGCCTTATCTGCAAGGCCATGGAGCGTATTATCATGGAACTTATAAACAAAGACATTGGCAACCTTCAAACACTGGACCCCACCTAGTTTGGGTTCGTGAAGGGCTGATCTTGTCTCCTGAACTTGATTGACTTCTTCAAATCAGTCTCCAGAGCCATGGACAAGGGTAAGGTGGTCCACACAGCCTATCTTGACCTTGCCAAGGCCTTTGACACCATCCCCCACTCTGGAATCATAGATAAACTTACTAAGCTGGGCATTAATCCCTACGTCACCCAATGGGTTGCTAACTGGCTTACTGATGGAACCCACACTGTAAAAGTAGCCGACTCCAAATCCAGCTCCAGACAAGTGACAAGTGGAGTACCTCAGGGTTCAGTCCTGGGACCGCTCTTGTTTGGCATCTACTTCTCTGAAGTACAGGCCAACACTAAGGGACTCTGGATAACACAGTTCCCAGATGACTGCAAACTGGGAGCCATTATTGAATCCCCAGATGATGTGGATACTCTACAAAAGGGCCTTACAGAAACAGATGCTTGGTGCCAGAGCCATGGGCTCAAGCTGAATGCCAAGAAATGTATAGTTATCCCCTTTGGGGAAAAAAACATGTATCCGTGAATTACCATATAGGTGGCAGTACACTAAACACCGAAAGTTTGATAAGAGACTTGGGGACACAGGTGGACAGTGGTCTCACCTTCGATAACCACATCGCCACAACAGTCAGGAAATCCTTCTATGTGGCACACCTCATCACTAAGGGTTTTTCATCCAGAAAAAAGGAGGTCATTGTCCCACTGTACTCATCCCTCATTAGACCCATTATAGAATACAATGCCCTGTTTGTTATGTACCTCTCAAGACATCTGCAACAACTGGAAAGGCCACAGAAATACCTCACTAAAAGAATCAGAGGCCTAAAGCGGATGCCCTACGCTGACCGCCTTAAACTACAGCTATACTCTGTCGCATATCGTCTAATCCGAGGCGATCTTTGCTTAACATACAAGGCCATGTCAAACCCAGAGCTGTTGGGACATGCTACACTTAAAGAAATCCCAATCCCTCAGAGCCACACACTCCAGGGATCTAAACCTTGTCATCACAATAAACAAAACATGCTGGAGGAATAGGTTCCTGACCCAGACACTCCTCAGACTCTGGAATAGATTGCCCATACATGTCAAGCAGAGTGCCTCTTTGGTCCTCTTCAAAAGGAACCTTGACGATTGGATGGGAGAAAGGAAATTCACCCCGGGGATCACATCAGTCGCCCTGCTAGGCAGGGGTCCAGGGAAGTAAATAGTGTGGGAAGAAATAGCCAGGGAATTGTTATGGCTAGACTTGTATAGGCCCTAGGGCTGATAGCCTAGTACCAACCTATGAACCTAAAAACTGACCTTGCCACTTTTTGAGCCAGCCATTAAAGCCAATCTAAATTTTTTATCATGGAAAACAGATCTGCTCCTGGCAGTAACTTCAGCACGAAGAGACTGAGCTTACAGGCATTAATGGCAGTGGAACCTTTTATAATATTTCATCAGGACAGGGTTTCTTTAAGGACAAACCCTACCTTCATGCCAAAGGTGGTATCTAGTGTGGCTCTTAACCAAACCATCCATTTGCCAACTTTCTATCCAAACCCCCAGAATAAAGGGGAGAAACTTCTGCACTCTTTGGACACACACAGGCAGCTACTTTTCTACTTGGACAAAACAAAAGCTTTCAGGAAAACTGAGCAACTGTTTGTAGTATATGCTGCAGGATCACAGGGCAAGGCTATCTCAAAGCAGACTATTTCCAAATGGATAGGACACTGTATTCGTTACTGCTACACACAGCATGGAAAATCAGTCCCTAATAACATTAAGCAACAGCTACTTCAACAGCCTTTCTCAGAGTACCAACCAAGGGCATTTTGGAGACTGCAACTTGGAGTTCAGTGCACACCTTTACCAAGCATTACCACTTGCCCCTTACTCTAAATCCAGAGCAGGATTTGCCACTGCAGTTCTGCAAGGCTTCATAGCCAATCCTAACTCTTTATAGACCAGCCACCCAACCTTAGCTTTGGGATTCTACCCAAGTGTAATGACTGTAGCAGTGTAACACGATGAACATAGTACAGTTTTGTACCTACCGTAAATGTAGATGTTAGAGTGTTCACACTGCTGCAGTCCAGGTTACCCTCCCTCCATCCCCTCTGTCGTAACTGGAATTATCTGTACCTTTCTATCCTATACAACCTTTGTGGTGTATTTGCTTGTAACTGAAGGTATTCTTATTTTTTATGTATGTTTTATTAGCAATATGTATTGCCTACCTACTTGGGAGCACCTGACATCTGGGGCAAGAAAAACTGAAGAAAATGGCGTTGGATGCATCTTGTATACCCCTGGCGCACTGACGTCAAGGAAGAAGCGACAGCAACCGACGCCGGACCAAGACTTTGGAACTCTGGCCGACTGCGGGACCGCCTGAAGGCAGGATAACCCAAGTGTAATGACTGCAGCAGTGTGAACACTCTAACATCTACATTTATGGTAGGTACAAAACTGTACTTTTCATCCCTCATGGACATGAGGGCCATTCAGCGAGTACCACAGCAAGAGCAGGGGCAAGGATTTTATTCAAGACTTTAATTGGTATCCAGAAAGGACAAAGCCTGGAGACCAGCACTGGACCTGTCTACTCTCAACACATTTCTGGACGTCCCAAAATTCAAAATGTTGGCTCTGCAGCAGCTTCTGCCTATGCTGGGCAAGAAGGCTTGGCTTGTAACTTTGGACCTGAAAGAGGAATACCTGCATGTTCCAATCAGACAATCTCGCAGAAAATACCTCAGATTCATAGCTGGCTCAATCCACTACCAATTCTCTGCACTGCCCTTTGGCTTATCTACTGCGCCCAAGGTCTTCACAAAATGCCTGGCACCAGTAATTGCTTTCTCCAGACAAAGAGGAATTCAAATATATCCTTACTTGAACGACTGCCTTATTCAAGCAGAGAACAAGGACATTCTACTAAAGCATCTGGCGTTTGTGAAAAGATTACTAATTTGTCTAGGGTACACAGTAAACGAAAATAAATCAACACTAATACCCTCTCAAGAGATAATATTCCTGGGTGCAAGCTTAAATACAACTGCCTAGATGGCTTATCTCATGCCAGACAAACAAAGGCAACTGACTTATTACTTCAAAATGTTGTCAACAAAGATCCAGTTATCTGCAAAAAAAATTCTGCAGGCTTTGGGCATCATGGCATCCTGCATTCTGCTAATTCCATATGCCAAACTGCATATGAGGAAACTACAATGGTATCTAAAAAGTGTTTGGACTCAGTATTGCTACAGCCTGGAAACATTAATTACCCTCATTCCCTGCCTGCAACAGGAGTTTCGATGGTGGGCACAGGCCTGTCACCACAACAAGGGACAGCCATTCACTTTACCCACAACCAGGCAGGCATTAACAACAGATGCATCAGATTATGCCTGGGGGGTCCACATGGCAGGAAAATGTATTCCGGGGCACATGGCCCGCAAGCCAAATGCATCTTCATATCAATCAAAAAGAGATGCTAGCTGTTCAGAATGCCCTGACAGCTTTCAAGGATCTACTTTGAGGACAACTACTGATAGATGGACAATACTACAGTCATGTGATACATAAACAAGCAGGGAGGCACACATTCCTACCCCCTCTGCAGACTAGCCATGACTTTGTGGGACATAGCATTGACTTTTCAAGTACACCTGCAAGCACAATTCCTGCCAGGAAAGGTAAATACTCTGGCAGACGAACTAAGCAGAAACCTCATGGATCCCAACGAGTGGAAACTGGATCCACAAGTCTTCAGCATGATAACAAGGAAATGGGGATGCCCAGACATAGATCTATTTGCCTCCCCTCACAACTGCCAACTACAGAGATTCTGCACAAGGACTTATCACAAGCAAGCATGGAAAGTGGATGCTCTATCATTCAGCTGGAAAACCCTTACAGTATATGCCTTTCCTCCACTGCCTCTCCTCCCCAAGGTACTCCTAAAGGTCAGACAAGAGAAGCCAAAAATGATACTGATTGCCCCAGACTGGCCCCGCCAGCACCGGTACCCAATCCTAAAGAGCTTGTATCAAGGCCCAGCCTGGACATTCCCTCAAATTCCTCACTTACTGACCCAACAAAACAATCGGATCCTGCACAGCCAACTCTGAACCCTAAATCTGGCAGCATGGTGGATAATGTAACCATTCAGAACACACCTCTCTCTAAAGCAGTTATGGATGTTTATTTTGGAGGCCAGGAGGCCCAGCACCAGAAAATCTTATGCAGAAAAATGGAAGCGATTCTGTGCTTGGAACCAGGCGCAAGGAATTGACACGCTTGTACCAAATATTCCTCAGATTTTACAATACCTAACTGAGATGCTGGACAAAGGCCTGTCCTTTTCATCAATTAAGATCCATGCCTCTGCCATTTCAGCTCATTAAAATACGGACCCACCTATTTTTTCACATCCATTGCTAAGGCAGTACCTCAGAGGGGCCAAAAACATATGACCTCCAAGGAGAGCGCCAATACCTGCATGGGACCTCAGTTATGGGGAGATCAAATGTCAGTGCGAGTATTTGAGAGGGTGAGTAGGTTGAATTCAGAGAGGAAGTCAGGAGAGAATGTAGGTGTTTGTGTTTTTAATATGCCTTCCTTTGAGTTAGTTCATTTGTTTCCAGAACTATTTTGATGATTTTGCAAAAGATTTTTCACATGCTGGCTTTTGTGCTGTCATGTTGCCTGTTTTTATGAGGTTTCAGTCAGATGTATTGTTGCCTATTGTTAGATGAGGGGTTGTTTTCTATGCGTGCTATGTCTCATTTATAGGTTCATAGGTAGGTACTAGGCTCTCTGCCCGAAGGCATTTTATAAGCCTAGCCAGAATGTGTTGGCTTTTGCTGCCCCCTTAGATTAGTTCCCCGTGCCTCTGTCCATCACAGCCACTGAAGTGATCCCTGGGGTAAACTTTGTTTCCCATCCACTTGTGAAGGTTTCTCTTGAGTGTTAGCGAGGAGCTCTGCCTAATGCAGATTGGAATCTTGTTCCAAAGCATGGGAAGTCTCTGGGACAGGAATCTGTACCTCCAGCATGTCCTATTTATTGTTGTGGTGAGGTTTAGATCCCTAGAGTATGTGGCTCGAGGGATAAGGTTTTCTGTAAGGTGGAGTATGTCCATCAATTCTGGGTTGGATATGGCCTTGTATGTCAGGCAGAGATCACCTCTGAGTAGGCGGTATGCAACAGAGTACAGCTGGAGTTTTTTTCAGTCGAGCTGCATAGGGCATCTGTTTGAGGCCAGTGATCCTCTTGGTGAGGTACTTCTGTGGTCTTTCCAGCTGTTGTAGGTGTCTTGTAAGGTACATCCCAAATGGGCGTTGTACTCTATGATGGGTCTGAGTGTTGAGTAGATGAGCACAATGACCTCTCTTGATGAGGATGCGAGCCCTTTTGTGATTAGGTGAGCCACATAGAAAGATTTTCTAACCACTTTGGCAGTGTGATTATCAAAGGAGAGATTACTATCTACTTGGGTCCCCAGATCCTTTATTATGTTTTCCGTATTTAGGGGACTACCACCTATGTGGTAGTTTGTGAGTACTTTGTTTTTTCCAAAGGGGATCACTATGCACCATTTGGCATTTAGCTTGAGGCCTTGATTTTGACACCAGGTATCTGTCTCAGTGAGACCCTTTTGGAGGATGTCTGTGTCAGCCGGAGAGTCAATTATAGCCCCTAGTTTGCAGTCGTCTGCGAACTTGATCAGCCGTAGTCGTCCTGTGCTTACCTGTACCTCTAAGAAGTATATGCTGAACAGGAGGGGTCCTAGGACTGAGCCCTGGGGAATGTCACTTGTAACCGGTTTAGAGTCGGACCTAGCTCCCGCAACTCTCACCATGTGGGTTCTGTCTGTGAGCCAGTTGGCAACCCATCTTGTGACATAAGGGCTTATGTTCAGGCTGGTGAGCTTGTCTATAATGCCAGAATGGGGAATGGTGGCGAAGGTCTTTGCGAGGTCTAGGTAGGCTGTGTGTACCACCTTTCCCTTGTCTATAGCCTAGGTAACTGTCTCAAAGAAGTCCATCAGGTTTAGGAGGCATGATCTGCCCTTACCAAAGCAGAAATGGGTAGAGTCCAGTGTCTGGAGGTTCCCAATGTCTCTGTTAATGTTTTCCATGATGATGCGCTCCATAGCCTTGCAGATCAAGCTAGTCAGGCTTATAGGGAGATAGTACCCGGGGTCTGTTGTGGCTCCACCTTTGTGGAGTGGAATAACCGTTGCTTTGCGCCACTCTATGGGTACTTAGCCTGTGGAGAGGCTGAGTTTGAACAATGTGTTTAGGTGAGGGGTTAGTTCGTCTTTGAGCTTGTGTAGGATGCAGCCTGGGACACCGTCCGGTCCCATTGATGCTGTGTTTTTGGCTTTGGAGCGGGCTGTTTTAACCGGAGTGTCTCTGATTTCAGGAGCTGTACATTCTTCTGGTATGGTTATGGGCCCTTTTGGGTGTGAGAGGGGAGTGAAGTTTGCACTGAACCCTGTCTGCCAAGATGTTGGCGATATCGGTCAATTCAGTGTATTTTATACCATTCTGCACTAACTCAGAGCAGATCTGAGCATTGCCACTTAGATTATTGACATAGCTAAAGAATGCCTTGTGGTTATCTTTGGAGTCCTTGGCAATTTTTCTTTCGAAGCTCTCCTTGGATGATTTTATGAGGGATCATAGTTACTTGCTGATACTGATCAGGGATGTCTTCCCTTCTTGGGATTTTACTCTTTTCTGTACTAGTTTCCTCCTTCTATTGTATAGCTTGTTTATGGCAGGGGTCCACCAGACTAGTTGCTTTTTCTTGGAGGAGTGAGTCTTGGTTTTGCTTGGGATAGCACGAACCATGCATTCTTGTAGGTGCCCGTAGAATGCATTAATAAAGGATTTTGCAGCTTGGACAGTGTTATCCTTTAGCGTGGAGGTTTTGAAACTTTCCACCTTGGTCTTAAGTAACATGAAGTTTGCTTTTGAAAAGTTTTTCATGGTGGTTTCCTTGTCCAGGGGTGGCGGCGAAATGTGGATATCCAAAGTGATTTGTTTATGGTCAGATCTAACCAGCAAGGGCTTTACCTCCGGTGTGGAACACTGGTCGCCCATGGTGATGACCAGGTCCAATGTGTTGTCACCTTTGGGTGGGAGTGTTGACCGTTGATCCAGGGCGTTTGAGTTTATAAATTCTAGGAAATGTTGGGCAAGGGAGTTAGTACTCGAGTAGTTCTCCCAGTTAATGTTTGGGTAATTGAAATCACCCAATATTAAGGTGTTTGGTAGGACCTTTGTTTCCCAGTATTTCCAGAAACATGGAATGGGGGTCTTGGGACAAGGTGGGTGATCTGTAGCAAGCTACAATTTGAATTGCAGTTTTGCCCATTGTTAGTTGCACGTGGATGATCTCTGAAGCATTGTGCTGTGCCACTAACCTGGAGGTGTGGGTATCCTTGATGAATATGGATACGCCCCTGCCTTTTGTATTTCGTTCCGGGTTCTGTGGCCAAAATGTATGGTATGAGTTGTAGCCTGGTAGTGCTGGGGTGCTCTCTGGGGTCTTAAACCAGGTTTCTGTTGCTGCACATATATCGATTTTCTCCATACTGAGGAGTGCCTTGAGTGCATGCATTTTGAGGTTTAGACTTCTGGCACTGAGTAGCATTACCCTCCGTTTTTTGTTACTTGTGCTATTTATGGCGGTGGGTTTGCCTTTTGAGCCTTGCCTTAAAAAAAGGCACTATGAGAGTGGCAAGAGCCTTGGCCAGTATTCGAAAGCCTTAAGGTGACAGGTGCAAGCCATCTCTAGTGAAGCAGTGTGGCTTTTCGAGCACGTCATCCCAGGCAGACACACACTGTGTCCCCTTTGAATGACACCAGAAACTTAGCCAGTTGTTGAAATTGATAATTTTTTCTTTATACTGTGGTATCATTCTTGGTGAGGCAGGATGCTACTCCGGGTCAGGGTCATACCGGCCTGGGCTACATGATCAGAGACCTCTTCCATGTCTCTCTTCATGTAGTCCAGGGAGGTACTGCTCAGATCATTCACACCAACATGGACAATAATAGTCGTATTTGTACTTGTTCTGGAGTGACCTGAGTGCTTGTGTTATGTGGCGGATCCTGGCACCCGACAGACAACTAACCGTAACCTTCTCCTTATTCAGCCTAGTGAGTGAGACGTCAGTGTGCCTGACTATAGAGTCCCCTATTACTAGTATGTTTGGTATGTTATTTTGCATTAAGGCCTGTGATTGCGTGGCACACTGGTTTTGTGAGGTGTGTGTTTCATGGTTTGTGTTGGGGGGTGGAGGTTGCTTGGATGTCTGCTTTGGAGGTCTCTGTTGCTTTTGCAGATTTTATTTAGAGCCTCAGAGTATGTTTTCATGTATTTGTGTGTTTTTGCAGGTGCTAGTTTAATGGGTCTATGTGAGACTGGTGGTGTGATGCAAGTATTTCCCTTCTCCTCTTGACTGTCTGGTCCAGTCTTGGGTTGAGAGAGCTTAGCCTCCAGTTTGGCTCTATAATTGCATCTCTCGCATGTATTAGTGTTTGGTGGTAGGAGGAGAGGGTTGTCTGTGTACATGAGGTAGTTGTAACATTGCCTCAAAATGCCCAGATTCACCAGTTGGACTGGAGAGTACACCTTAAAATGCCCTTCGGACATGCTTGGATAGGTACAGTGAACTGTTTTACTGAATGGCTGGTAAGATCGAATAGAGAGCCTTGTCCTTCTGTACAGTATGGGGGGGAGGGGTCTAGTGCTAGGGTTATAAGTGCTTGCTGCGAGTTTTTTAGTAAGTGCCGGGCTGAGAAATTAATTGCTTGAGTGCTTAAGTTGAAAATTTGTCTAGTTCCAAGGGAAAAATTGAAGAAGAGACTTTGTGGAGCTGGGAATGGTTATACCCTAGCTACCTGGCGCGCAAAACTATGCAAATGCATTTTTTATAGCAGGGAAATGAGAGAGAGAGAATTAACACAAAATGGCCAATTTCTGGGCTGAAACCATTCCTCCAGGGACAGATAGGCTGCTCAAAGCTCCCCTCTCACAGGTGAACAGAGAAACTTCCTTCTATCCAAGTAAGGTATGGGCAAACACAGAGATGTGTACCACAGCCCTGAATTCAGCACATCCAGGAAAGGAAAATATCTGCATGGGAGTCAGATTCCCCATAAAGACAGCACAAGAAATGTTTATTCTAGCTAGGTGCTTCACTTGATCATACTCTGTGTACCATTTGTCAAGCTATTGTCCCCAAAATGTTTTGTAGCCATCTGTTCTCTTTATCCCTTTTTTTTGAGAACCAGTGCCTCAAAGTTTTGACCCAGGGAACCATGGCCAAATCTGCCTACCTCAAGGTGCACCCATCTCTTAGAAAGAAGACTAAAAAGTT
Source organism: Protopterus annectens (assembly GCF_019279795.1). Lineage (NCBI taxonomy): Eukaryota > Metazoa > Chordata > Ceratodontiformes > Protopteridae > Protopterus > Protopterus annectens. The sequence continues at coordinate 762,932,679 of NC_056728.1, read as the reverse complement.
TCACCCTGCTGCTGTCCAGCCTCTGCTAGATGTCTTTCTCTCTCTCTCCCCCAAAATGAGTGAAGGCCATCCAGTGCTGAAACTGGTTTCCTTTGCTGAAACCCTATTGCAGCTGGCTTGGAATTGGTTTCTTGTACATTCTCCAAATGTCTCCAGATGGATGTTGAGGGGGGGAACCACAGCTGCTCTTTTCCAAGAGACCTTGGAGATTCCCCAGATTCTGGTAAGGGAATAGCTCCCTGGTACCCTTACTTGAGTTTAGGCATGGCTGCAAACCCCTAGATTGGTCAAAGCTGACATCCCACTCAAGGAGAAAACTAAACACATTCTTTCCATTGCTAAGGATCCTTAGAGGGAATGGCACGAGTCCAAATGGCTTGTCCATTGCCCTGATGTCCTTAAGACCACCTCATGGAGGTTTTCTGTTCCTCCTCTACTCCAGTCAAAAGGACTAGGGAGTCTGATTCTTAAGATGGGGAAGTGAGTTAAGGAGATGAGTTCTTGGCTGCCTACTCAGAAATGACCCCCTGTTTAGTGTCTGGAAAAGTATTCCTTGAGTCCTGACTCTCCCTTTGACTTTCCTTTTGGGGGGGACAGTAGCTCGTATGATGAAGCATTTGGGACTGCTGACAAGTCTCTGATATTCAAAAAAAGTATGATGAAGTGTTCCAGATGGAATCACTTAAACCTTCTGCTGTCCCCTCTCCCATGTTGATCCCTTGTTGGATACTTCTGCAGCTGCTTGTTTGGCTCCTGATTCCCAACCACTGGCCCCAAAGAAGTCTTACTATTTTCATAAGTTGCACAATGCCTTTAAATATCTCTACAAATGTTCATCAGTCCTTGCTGTGGTCTCTTTCTGCTGACAAGCATCAAAGCTTCTGTCCTTGTCCAGTCTCCTTCCTTCTGACAGTCTGGCTATGGAGAAGCTGAGGAAAGTGTACAGTTCTGCCACTCTGGCCTTCATGGCCATAAATTATCAAACTGATATGGCCAGCTATGTTATCACTGCTGGGGGATGGTCTGAACTTCCTGACTCTGAAGAGAAGACTACTGCCCTCTCCTTATTGAGTTCCAATTCTCTGGTTGCCCTGAACTCCATCAAATGTAGTTTTGCTGATGCATCCTCTTGAGCTGCTGCTTCTGATTCAGCTAGGAGGAGGTACTTGTGGCTTTGTCTTCAGGCTTTTACCTGATGATGATAAAGCCAAGCTCCTAGATGGTTTTTTGGATAATCAGAATATCTCTAGTACAGCTGCTGCTAATTTAAGACTTTACAAAAATAAGGTGAAGTAATGTTGGGTGTTAAAGAAGTGTTTGTTTCTTCCATACCCAAATTTGAGAAAATATCCTGAGTCTGCCTTTGTTCATAGGCAACCTCATCAGCCCTCTTCTAAGAGAAGAGAGGGTTCCTAACCATATCTTCCCTGATAAACCCACCCAGACAGATTTCTAAAACTCAAAAGCCCACTTTTCAGGACAAATCTGCCTCCATTTGTCATTTTCTCCCCATCCCCTCAGCCGAGTTCCCCATTCGCCCAGGCTTTCCCTGTCTGGCAAGAGAACTTCAGACTCCTGGAATCCTGACTGTTACCGGTCAGTTATTTTATGGTATGGAAAAATACCCCCGATCCTCTTCTTAGGTCTTCATCAACCTCCTCCAGACCATCTTCCTTATTTTTCTGTAGTTCTGCAGGATTTACTGGATCAGAGAACCTTTCAACCCATTCTAGCATCCCAAAGAGGAACAGGGTTTTACTCCAGAATGTTCCTGGTTCCCAGAATAAAGGGATCTTGGAGATTGGTCCTAGACCTTTCCTTTCTAAAGATGCCTTCCTTTTGGATGCCCTCCCTCCAGACCATTTCCCATTTTATTCTCAGGCTTTTGAGGTCTCCCTAGACCTAAACTTATCTTCATATTCCCATGGAATCCAGACATTCCCATATCTGAAATATCTGCTTCTTTAGGCTCCCTTTCAGTCCAGGCATTTGCAGGATCTGAACGTCTCCATTCTCCTGCGCAAGCTGGGATTCACCATGAATGTCAAGAAGTCAAGTACAATTCCTTCTCAGTACCATGTTTTCTGGTTTGCAGAATCCAAACCATTCCAGTGTTGGCTTCTCTTTTCTTCCAATTTTCTTTTTCTGATTACCTACTTCCAATCTCTGCTTCCCCGTTCATTCCCGCAAGAGAATTTTTCAGAATCCTGAGGTTCATGGCACATATCATTCCTGTGCTCCCCTTTTCCAAGCTTCTCATGAAGACATTTCAATGGTACCTAAACACTCTGGCTCCAGCACTGGAGTTTCCAGTTCCGTTACTTGTCTCCAACTCTGTTTTTACTGATGGATTCGGCAGATCTCCCTCAATCCAGGACTGTCTTTTCAGACTCCCACCCCTTCTCAAGAGCTGTTCACAGATGCTTCCCATCTGGTTTTGGGAGCCTCTTTCAACAATCTAAGGGTTCAGGATCTATGGCACCTTCAGTGGTCAGGCCACATTAACATAAAAGAAATCAGGATACTCATTCTTGCTGTTCAGACTCTTCCATTCTCTTTTGTCTCCAGGCCCTTTTATGGTATTTAAAGACATCACAGTCATATTCTAGGTCAACAAATAGGGGGTGCAAGGTCTTATCTTTGCAGAAAAGCCCTTCAAGCCTGGGGGTGGACTATCTGCCATCAGGTAACCCCTTCAGGTGGTCTATATCTTCTCAGAGCACAACTTGGTGGTAGGCTTCTTGAACAGGTCCAAGACCCAACGTTGCCACTGGATGCATCACTGAGAGGAGTTTCTGGATATAGTACATCAGTGCAAAATTCCTTAACTGGATCTTTTTGCCTCTTCTCTAAACAGGCAACTTCCTTGATTTTGTTCCAGAGTACCAAGTCTTCTGACTTGTAAGGTGGATACCATGTCCTTGTCTTGCAAAGGGATGTTCCTACATTACCCTCCTTTGCATGTAGTTCCAAGAGTCCTGCACAAGATCAGGATGGACTCCCAAGAATCTTACTAGTGACTCACTTTTTTGTTCCAGACAGCAACTGGTTCCCCATCCTCTTTCACCTGACCAGGGGCAATCACCATAAGTTATCTCACCAGATGGATCTTCTCACCACAAGACAAGGAGTTTCTCATGCACCCTCACTTGTCCACTCTTCAGTTGTCAGCTTGAGTGACAGGATTTTGATTCCATTTAGACATCACTTTTCTGAGGATGTGCTTAGGGTTCTGCAGGAGGCCAGGAAATCCACTATTCAAAAATTCCATATGGCTAAATGGAAGAGATTTTCTGTTTGGTGTCTTGAGTGTCACCAGGATCCTTCTCAGGGGAGAGTCCCTTTGGTCCTTTCTTACTTGTGTAAACTGCTCCATGCTGGCTTAGCATATTCTTCTGTAAAAAGTTTGTCAGTAATCTCAGTCTGTCTGCCATTGAACCCACCACTGGCCTCTTGTTCTGAGGTCAAGCAGTTCCTTAAAGTTGTCCGTCATATCAGGTCCCAAGAAAACCTGTTCCTCTCTGTTGGAACCTTAATTTTGCACTTGAAAAACTAACTCAAGCTCTCCTTTTTACAACACTGCACTTTGAAGACTGTTTTGTTTGTTGCCCTTACTTCAGCCAAGAGAGTTTCTGAATTTCAGACTCTTGATGGCAATTCCTCCCTTTTTGATTTTTGGCATGGAGATGGTATCTCTGCAAACTGATCCTTCGTTTTATGTCCGAGGGGGTCAATGAGGTGTCTGAATCAGTCTATCCAGCTGCCTCAATTTTTTCTTTGGCTGCCATCTGCTAGTGAGAAGGTTCTTTTTTTTTTTTTTTTCAAAACAGGTTTATTGTTTTAACATATAAGAGAAATATAACAATTTTATACAAGTAATTAAAAATAGGTATTATAATATTCGACAAAACAACTAAAGTATTTACAAAGACATCCACTACAATCAGATCAATTAATTAAACTAAAATACCGTGCTATTGAAATTAGAATTTTTTTAACAAATTTTGTAAATTATCCCATACAATATAATATGATGTTTTTCTGGTTGTTCTCATTCTAATTGTGCTTATTTCCATATGGCACATTATATTCATAACATTTTTAAATTCATTGAACGAAGGAGGTGTATCTGAAATCCAATTTCTAGTTATTATTTTCCTGGCCACTGCTAGGATAGACCATAACAAGGGAAGCTTAATCTTTTAACACATTGAGGTACAGGTGTGTTGAATAATATAAGAGACTTAGAAATAATGAAATTATCTGTAAAAGAGCCTGCAAAAATTCATTAATTGACTTCCAGTATTCTTTCAACTTCATACAGTCATAAAACATATGAGCCCAGTCAGCATTAATTTCTACATTACATCTCTTACATAGATTATCTTTATTATTTATTTTATTCATCATCAAAGGTGTATAAAAAGATCTATGTAAAAATTTCCATGTATAAAGTCTCCAGACAATGGAAGATGTAGTTCTATAAGCAGATTCCAATATATATTGTTCATCTTGTTGAGTTGGTGGGTCCCCATTAATAGAGGTGAAATAATTCCAGTATGAATCTACACTGTAAAAAGTTTCTTGTCTGATAATTTTATGTATAAATGAAAGTTTACCTTTATCAGAAACTTTATGCTGTAAATTTAATATCAAGTAATCAATCAGTTTTGGAATAGATTCTTTAACTGTTATAGACATTAGATCTATTCTATCAATGAGATGTTGTCTAAAGATCTGAACCTCTAACCAGCAAGTTTCTCTTAGATCAAATTCTTGTTTTAAGAAATCTAGATTTTTAACTTTATCAGATATCAGCTGATACCAGTACTTTAGATCATTATCTATAGCTAAATGAGCTCCTTCAGAAGTAGATGACATAAGCATACCGTGAGTATACATTATAGGGAATACAATAAAATTCCATTCCCTATACTTAGGGTGCATGAATATAAAGTTACGATAACTAATAATAATATTTAATGGGTAACAAACCATATGTTTAGGTGTAATAGGTGAAGTACAAAATTCCTTTAGCAACCACAACATGGAGTTATTTACAATCATATTTTTATGTGTTAAGGAGATTTTCATGAAGTGCATACTAATTAGCTCCCAATAATCTTTCCATTTTGCGATATATGACTGATCTATTAATAAAGTAATAACTTTTATAATAGAAGAGATAATATATAAATTAAAGTCTGGAAAAGAAATACCCCTTGAGACCAGCTATTAGTATGTTTCTTTAATGCAATCCTAGGTCTATTAGGTGCCCATAAGAAATTTAACATTAGTGTATTCAGTTTCTTGATAATTATTTTGTAGGTGAAAGTATTATTGATTGTATTAAGTATAAAATCTTGGGGAATATTATCATTTTAATAATTGTAAGTCTCTCCTCCATAGTAAAAAACATATTATTCCAGGTATTAAAAAGATTTTGTATATTAAGAAAACAGGTATTATAGTTATTATATAGAATAGATTTAATATCTTTAGATAGTATTATACCTAAATAAGTTATCTGACCTGAATTGGGTACATATTTAGTAAAATCACTAATGAGAATATTTTTTCGTGTATATATAGGTAGTATTTTAGTTTTTTCTTAATTGAATATTAAACCAGACATTATTTGATAAAATTATGAATTTTAAAAGTAAGACTGCATAGAAGAATTAGATCCTGCTGATGTAATTAGAACATCATCTGCAAAAAGTTGAATTTTTGATGTTGTATTTTCGTCTATTTCAAAACCCTCTATGTCAGTACTGTTTCTAATCAAATTAGCCCAAGGCTTCATTACTAAAGTGAATACTAGTGGAGAAAGTGGACATCCTTGCTTTGTACCTTTAAGAATGGGTATTTTTTGTGAAACATATGTTCCTACCTTAATATAAGCCAGCATTCCTTTGTAAAATTGCTCAATTAAATTTACAAATGCATCAGAGAAGTTTGTGCATTTCAGTAAGGTAAACAGATAGTCCCAACTTACTGAATCAAATGCTGAACCTATATCAAGACTAATAAGTGTTAAATCTTTCTTTTTCCTATTTGCAAAAATCAATTAATGTTAAAGTTCTTCTTATATTATCAAAAGTATTTCTATTTACAATGAAGCCCGTCTGATCTATATCTATAATGCCGGGGATGATTGTCTTCAATCTATCAGCAAAAATACTCATAAACATTTTATAATCAACATTAAGTAATGAGATGGGTCGATATGAAGAACATCTAGTTGGATCTTTATTAGGTTTTAAAATTGGTGAAATAAATGTATATTGCCAAGATGGGGGGGTTATTAACTCAGTTTGGGCCAAAATAAAAACCTTATGTATTAATGAATATGTAGTTTTAGGAAGGATTTTATATATCTCTGGTATAATACCATCATTACCCGGTGCTTTGTTTGATTTAAGCTTATTTGTGTAATAACTTCTGTATATGAAATACTCTTGTCCAATAGTTTAATCTGTTGTTTATTAAGCTTTTATTCATGTTTGTGGTTATAAACTCCTTTATTTTATCTTTAGGTTCCATGTTAATGTTGTTATGGTTAATCTTGTGAAAGTGATTTCTAAATTCATCCAGTATTTCTGGTATACTAGAAACATTCTTCTTTTTCCTTAGAGAAAAGATTTCTTTGATATGGTTTTGTTTATTCAATCTTTTTGTTTTATTTTTAAGTCTATGTAAGTATTTGGGGCTTATTGAATAAGACAAAACTTGTATTTCTCTAAAGTTATTTTAACTTTGAGTTAAAATTTCTTTGTATTTCTCATTTAGTTTGTTTATTTCTTCAATAACTTTCTTGTCCATAATATTTTCTTTATTATTATGTTTATAAGAGTCTAATTTACTTTGAATATCTAACAATTCCTTATCCCAAGATTTCCTTTTATTATTATACCATCTGATACTTTGTCCATATAGATATGAATTTAAGGCATCCCAAACATAGACAATGGAGACTTCAGGAGTATTATTTATGTCTAGAAAGTGTTGTACTTCTGAAAGTATATATTCTTTATAGTCTTTTAGCTGAGTTAAGTATGCTGTTATCCTTTTGATCTGAACATTATGAGTATTTTTTATCATGAATTCAAAAACAATTGAGTTATGATCAGATATAGAGCATGAAATGATTTTGGAATTAATTAAATCTGTTACCATCTGGTTAGAAATAAAGACCCTATCTATTTTTGAATAAGTTTTGTATCTGTTAGAAAAAAAGGTGTATGGTAATGATTTTGAATCTATCTGATTATTAATATCATTCAAATGATAAGAATTAGCAAAATCATTTAAATGTTTTGCATTAGATGTAATTCTTCTTTTCCTTATAGTGGTAGTATCACTTTCATGTAGTATACAATTAAAATCACCAGCTAAAATAATATCCCCTATAGAGAATGATATGATCTTATCAATATGATGTTTCACTGTATTAATACCAATTCCAGGTATCCAATATACATTAATTAAAGTGCAAGTCTTCCCATTAATTTGTATTGTAACCATACAAAACATTCCTTTGTCATCCTGAAAAGACTTAATGGTTTTAGGAATGGGCATACTTTTATTCCATAAAATAGCCACTCCTCTTTTTCTGAGTGTGCTCTGAACTAACCAATACTGTATACTTATTAGTGGCTAGTTTATCAATATCTTTTTCAAGAGATGGGTTTCTTGCAGGAAGACTAGATTGGCCTTGTGTAAATTAATGTATCTTATTAGGCTTGCCCTTTTACACGGATTATTCAATCCATTAATGTTTAAAGAAATTCCTTTTAAAGATGTCATTTGGCATTTTTAAAACTCAAGAATCTTATGATCGAAATAACAAATAACAAGATAAATAATGTTACATCTCCTCTTTTAGGTGTACCTTTAAATATAGCTGTATTTATTAAATCTCTTATGGGATTTTGTATAGGATTCAATTTTGTTTGTAGTGACAATGAGTGTACAAAATATATTGTGGATGTCAAAACTATATACTTATAACAATGAACAAGTGAAAATAATGTAAGGATTAAACCTTGTATCCAGCCTGGAGTTGAAAACTCCAACTTAGAGTAGTATTTACTACTCAAGTTAACCCCCTACCCTAAGCAGCAGTACCTCAGCTACCACCTTATCAATTTAATACTAGTTATATTTAACTGAGGTTAACAGTTTTCAATTCAATTATCTATCAAGACAAAACTACACATTTGGTAAAACAGCATCATATAAACTAAAATAAACTTTTTTTTAAACTGTTCATACTACTATATAGATCTATGTAATATATAACACTTGTATTCAAATAGCATTCAAATAATCTTGATGTTAGAAATCAAGAGGAGAGAAAATTAGGTTCTAACATTCATTTAAATCAAAAACTTTGGCTAATATGATTCAGACATTACATATATTAAGATGCAGCTATTTTCTGTCATGTGAATACTATTAACAGCTTCCAAAAAAAAAATCTTGAATTGTTTGTATATGAGCATTTACTTAAACTCATTATTGTCAATAGAGTAAAATATTGTATTCATAAAAATTATTATAAATCATATTGCATAGTTATGCAAATTCTCAAACACTTGCATTATTAAAAAAAAAAGCCATCACACACATACACACATACACACATACATACACACACACACACACACACACACACACACACACACACACACACACACACACACACACACACACACATACACACACACACACACACACACACACACATACACACACACATACACACACATACATACACACACACATACATACACACACACATACATACACACACACATACATACACACACACACACACACACACACACACACACACACACACATATATATATATATATATATATATATATATATATATATATATATAATCTGATCTCACGGAGTTATGTCCTTGTTGAGCACTATCCTACTTGCTGTCCCTAGAATAAATCTGTCTGCTTTATAGAAAATAATGCACAGCAAACACATTTTAGTAACCAGATTTTACAATCATGCTAACCTACTGCTTTAAAATATATCGCATGACATTTCTTCCAGAATAGAATTATAAAATTGTTTATGCTTGTCAATCGGATGAATTAAATGAATTATAATAAAGTATATGTTTGGAACAGAAGTTTTTAACACAGATTATTATGCTGCTGTTAAGTAGATTTTCAAAAACATTTAAATAAATGTTTCATTTTCTATGCCTTCTAAAATAAGACATTTACTTACTACAAGAAACTACATCATTTAAACTCATTATAACTGACATTTTATGAATAGAGTATTTTTCCTGAATCTGTGGTGTCAGTATGATAACTAGGTCAGAGGTTATACTAACTGCTTTCAGTTTCTCTGTGAGAATTCTGTGAGTTGAAGCTTTTGAAGTAGTTCATGGACACTGCATGAGACAGCCCACATCCCAGATTGTCTCCCTTAACATTTTGGCGGGAAACTTATTAAAACTTGTGGCAAACATTCATTTTGTCAATAGAGTAAAATATTGTATTCATAGAAATTATTATAAATCATATTGAATAGTTATGCAGATTCTCAGAAACACTTGCATTATTATATAAAAAAAAAGCCATCACACTTACACACACACATACATACATACATACACACACACACACACATATATATATATATATATATCTGATCTCACTGAGTTGTCTTTGTTGAGCACTATCCTACTTGCTGTCCCTAGAATAAATCTGTCTGCTTTATACAAAATAATGCACAGCAAACACATTTTAGTAACCAGATTTTACAATCATGCTAACCTACTGCTTTAAAATATATCCCATGACATTTCTTCCAGAATAGAGTTATAAGATTATTTATGCTGGTCAATCAGATGAATTAAATGAGTTATAGTAAAGTATATGTTTGGAACACAAATTTTTAACACAGATTATTATGCTGCTGTTAAGTAGATTTTCAAAAACATTTAAATAAATGTTTCATTTTCTATGCCTTCTAAAATAAGACATTTACTTACTACAAGAAACTACATCATTTAGACTCATTATAACTGGCATATTTTATGAATAGAGTATTTTTCCTGAATCTGTGGTGTGTCAGTGTGATAACTATGTCAAAGGTTATACTAACTGCTTTCAGTTTCTCTGTGAGAATTCTGTGAGTTGAAGCTTTTGAAGTAGTTCATGGACACTGTGCATGAGACAGCCCACATCTCAGATTTGTCTCTCTTAACATTTTGGCGGGAAACGTATTAAAAACTAGTGACAAACATTCATTTAGTAGTGTAAATGCATGTAAACATGACAAAACCTTCACAATGTATTCCACAGACCATTACAGCCTCTTACTTTTTTTCAGAAAGAGAAACAAATTGAATCACAGCTTGCCATTAAATCTTCAGGTATTTTGACTGGTTATGAAACAAAACATTTCTTTGCACATAGAGAATAACTTTGATTAAATCTTTTCCAAAATATTTATGGCTTTCTGGAAATGCAGGAACTATATTCAAAAAGATTAATAATGAACTAAAATGATGAGAGAGAAAAAAAACATAACAAATCATTTGTTTTTTAGTCTCTTCTTCTTCTCTGAAGTCTTCCACGAAGCTTCAGTTGCCAATCTCTTTAATGAAGAACTAGCCCATTCCATTTCTTCTATTTTATCCAAAATCCTTTTTTCTTTGACAAACAGTAAAGCAGAGTCTAAATCATCGAAAACCTTAGGACCATCAGGAAGGAAGATTTTAAGCTTGGCAGGAAACAGAAGGTATGTTTTAAACTGTGCTTTTTTAAGCTCCCTTATTAGTGGCAGAATAACTTTTCTTTTAGCTATTACCATGGAAGAATAGTCATTGTCAAAATGCACAGTTGTCTCATTAATCTTAACAGGAGCTTTAGCCCAAGCAGATTTAAGAACCATCTCTTTATCAAAAGATGATAGAAATCTAACTATAACTGATCTAGGATATTTTTTGTTAGAGTTAGTATTAGCTATAGATCTATGTGCTCTTTCGATACCAAAAGAGAATGCTTCTGGTAAGTCTAAAGTTTTAAGGAGCCAAGTTGTTAAAAAAGAAGTAATATTGTTACCTTCAATATTTTCTGGCAGTCCAAAAATCCTAATGTTATTGCGCCTAGATCTATTTTCCAGGTCATCCAGCTTTGTTTGTAAATGTGTATTTTGTTTCAGCAGAAACTCAATGTTGATTTCCTCTTCTTGGATTCTATTTTCCATGTCATTCACAGCTTCTTCTATGCCTGTCATCTGGTTCTTCTGTTGTTGCAGGTCTGTATGTAACAGGTCTATTTGTTTTGTAGTTTTTTCTATGAAGGTGTCTATTTTAGTATCCATTTTATCAGTAAGTTGCTGGATTATAATTATCAGAGACTGAAGTTCTTTCTTGATGCTGGAGTCTTGAGAATTTGTCTTACTGGAACTCATTTCAGACTGATAAACTGACAGGAAACTTTCCACAGTGATTTCTGACAGAAATATTGTTAAGATTTCCTTTCTTTTTTAGATATAGTTCAAGAACTATATAAAACAAACGTATTTAGAAAGAAAATTACTTCAAAAATTAATTTTTTAAGTAATTCCTGTCAGTGTAATGAAATTGGTGGAGCTGAAGAAATCTGCTGCTATCCTGTGTTCATCCTTGGCCATGCCCCTCTAGTGAGAAGGTTCTTCACACCTTGGATGTACATACACAACTCTGGTATTTGGATGAGAAAAATACTATCTGCAAATCTAAGCAGCATTTTGTTTCTTTTCATGCCAGGACATTGGGTTTGTCAGTTTCTAAGCAAACCATCTCCTTCTGGATTTTTAAGGCCATTTCTTTTTATTTGTTTCATGGTAAACAGCTTTCTGCTTCAGTTTGAGCTCATTCTATGAGGTCAGTGGCCTCTTCTGGAGTTTTCATTAAAAGTTTGAGTACTAGATCCATACTTGAAGCTGCTATTTTGTCCTCTGTCCGCACCTTTACTAAATATTACAAATTGGATGTCATTTCCAGAGCCAGAGTAGGATCTGCCAGGGCTATCCTTCATGGGATTGTCTACGCCTTCCTCCTCCCTACCTTTACAGTAACTGTGGTAGTCTTCCACATGATGAATGCTGCAGCAGTGATATGGAATGACATTGTACAGTTGTGGGAGATCTTAATGTAATAGCAAATGTCCTCCTTTTCACTGTTGCAGTATTCATTCACTCCCTGTCTTCTGTAGGAAAAACTTTGCTGGCTGAGGTGCCTTTGTCTTCTTACCCTGTTATTTTTCCCTCTGGATGTGCATGTTCTCCTTTATCCTCCAGTTGCTTTAGTTCTCTTTGGGCACTTCTGAGTATTGAGCATGTGTATGTCACCTTTATGTTCTATGCCTGAGAGAGAGCAAACGTCTGACATACAATACTTGGAGGATATAAAGGCTTTGCTAAGCTGGCCTGGACGTTGGACTATCCTTAGCCGGAGATACCATATGCAAGGAATGCTGCAACAGTGCAAAGGATATCTACTGCTGTGGTAAGATTTTACACAACTGTACTTTTTAATGTTTGTGTCTGTCTTAGACCTTAATGAGTTTTATTTGGTGGGGGGTTGTTGTAGGTGTAGACATTCTGAAGGTTGTTGTGCACTGGTCACTACTAAGAAAGGAGGTGGATGATTGTGATTAGACTGGGGTTGTCAGTCATGAGTAGCTCTAGAATAGAATGAAGAAGAGGTTAGGTAGTGTGGGCTGTTGCATTAGTTTAAGGCTGAAGTCATTGAGCAACATGTTGATGGTTGTGGTGGATGGAGTGAAGTATATTTAATCTGAAGTCTTCTAAAATGTGGTTTTTGTTCCCTAACTGGGATTTAATTTTTTGAATTCATGTTTGGAATTTGCAAGGTATGGAAGGAGGCGTGAATATGATACTAGAGGAGTTTTTTGTGATAATTTGTAGAAGTAGTCTCTTAGTGGCAGAGTGTTTTAGATTGGACTAGGAGTTGGATGTACAGATTAATTATATAAATGTGTAAAAGGAAGGCGAACTCTCCACTGAAAGGACTTCTCACCAAAAAACCCGAGGAAATGAATATGAAGTAGTGAGATGACCAACCACGATGTGCAAGTTCTTCTCTTAACTGAAAAAAATCCAAATAGCAGACGCAGTATAAAACGTATTCCAGTTTATTAGATAAAATTAATTATATAAAGTAGGAGGGTTTCACCACCATTTCCTGGGCCAGGTATAGCATCTAGAATCTAATTGTAAAATGGTGTAAGAGAGTTGTCTTTTTGGGTCCAGGACTTGGTTAAACACCTAGTATGTCAGGGTTGTGCAAGGCAAGGAGAATATCAGCATAGCCTAGTTTATTGCAAAGTTTTCATGCACTTAGTACATGGATTGAGATGGTACAGGTTTGTTTCCATTATTGCTTTTTATAAGTAAAATGAAAAGGATAGTTGAGCGGTTGTATAGTCTTTAGAGGAGTTTTGTTTTTTGCCATGAAAAACTTGAATGGAGATATAGACATTTATGTGCCTGCTCTTCAGTTTGGGTGACTGTGGGATTTGCTGGTGCTTGGGAAGTTGTTGGTGGACTTTGTGGCAACAACCTCATCAACCCCTCAAGCACAAAGAATGGAAGCTGGCTTGGTTTAGTGTATGTGTTTTATAGACTGTTATTTACTTGTGTATAAGCATAAGTTAAAACAACATGGTTTGCAATTTGTGTATAAGTAGTGTCATATTCATTGTGTGATGTGGACTACGATAGTTGAGCTATGCGAGGATAGTGTGGTGTGTGATAGGAGTATGATTTGGATTGTAGACAACTGGGTGCTGTGGGATAATGTGGATTGTGGTATGCCTTTAGAGTTTGTTTGTTACGTAAGCAAAAGGGGGAGGAGAATGTTGAGTATAAATGTAGTGGCTGGGGGGGTGACAGGGGAGTGAAGTGGATTGCAGCTGTTGGACTAGTAGAAAATTAGTGTGAGCATGCTCAGAACCAGCCAAGGCTAGCACTTGTGTAGAACCAAGCAAGTGCAATATGTGCATACAAGAAATCTGAGCAAATAAATATATGGAAGAATTACCTTTTGTGCATGCAAGTCTGTGCAGTACTGATCAAATACAAATGAGAATGTGGACCTCGAGACATATGAGGTGTGGGGAGGGGGCATTGGATTATAGCATAATTAGGGCAATCTGTAGACAAGGGCAGTATAATTTAATTGTTAATACAAGTTGATAGTTCAATAATTATACAAAGTGAAATGGATGTAATATATTACTAAATGTGTAATACCAAAAGAAACTTAGCTGTACAGGGAGTTATACGTTGTGCTCTTCTTGAGTATGTTACTAAAAATAATTGCATACAGCTCAGCAGCACTGCCCTGAATACTTGTAGAAAGATCCCGGGTGACTGAGTAGGATAGTCAACTGAAGGATTAAGGAAGAACTCTGGTGCAAGATCAAATTCTGCAGAGCTAATTATGAACAAAGATTACTATGTCACCAAAGGATAACCAGAAGATATTCTTTAACTATGTAAGGAGCCCTAGAAATAATACCCAGCACTGCACTGATCTTATCTAATGGCATGACCCTCTCATCCTCTGGGGGTATGGCTAACATCCTTGGAGACAAAATCCATTCCAGTGCAAGTTACCCTGCCCATTCTGCAAATACTGCAGTAATTGCCTCTGAACAGCCACTACAGCTACTCTAAGGGGAAAAAAAACATCTCTGTGGCCTAGGTAACACAACAGACTTCTTCCTGATTAATATGAAATACTGTATCAGAGCTCTTCATTAAACTGTTCAACCACCACCACCCCAATGGATACGTACTAGTAGGCCTAGAGAGCAGTTGTAGTTCCCCTACATAAGGGAGACTTCACCACATACAATTCCACAAACACTAGTTGAAGTCAGCAACCACGAAAAATAACACAGAAAAAAACAGTGCCATGCCAGTCAAGCGTTTATTGCGATCTGGTACCTCGCCTTCAAATGGATCACAAATTCAAGGTGCTGTTAACTACTTATTTATACACATCTTAATAAGTTAATCAGCACCAATTATTCAATCAGCTTTTACAAATCATTTTAAAGTGCTCTAGCATTCTTTTATTCTTTTTAAATATAGCTCATAATCATTAAAAGCAGAATATCAATATTCAATCATTCATATTATACAAGTCATAAATTTCATATATAAACATTCTGTAATATAATAATATGACTATAAATATATTAAAGAGAGAAATTCAGATAAATTAAATTAAATAATGACCAAAAAGGAAAACAAAACCTCTATCTATCTACACAGGTATATAACCTTGTATAGAAAGGAAAAATAGACATCCAAACTAATTCATTGTTATCCGCTAATAAATTATCTATGAAGGCAAAACAACATAAATATATCAAAATATATGTACATACATATGAGAGTGGATATGAAAAAACAAAAAGTTAAATATTAAATACTTAACTCTAAGTTAAGTCCATGTGGTTTTAATGTATTAAATTTTAAAATTAGTCTGGTTTCTAGTTCAAGTAATTTTGGAACAGTAGGTCCCCCATTTTCATAGTTAAAGGGTTGGCCCAACACACAAAATTTTAAACTACTGGCATCACCTTTATGTTTATCCAGAAAATGTTTAGCCACAGGGCTATATTCATTTTTATTCCTAATATCTTTTACATGTTCCAAAACTCGAACACGGACCATCCTCTTAGTCTGACCTATGTACCACATATTGGAACAAGAACAACCCAATAAATATACCACTCCCGTAGATTTGCAATTAAAGGAATACCTAGCTTTAAAGCATACACCATTAATATTGGTTACATTGTTAACTCTGCTACAAACACTGCACTGTCCACAAGAAAAAGTGCCTACAGTACTCTCAATCATTTCCACATTATCTTTACCACAAAAGTTGTAATTTAATAATTCCTTTAGATTTTTACCCCTTTTGTATGAGAAAACAATATGTTTGGGAAAAATTGACCCTATATTTTCATCTTCACAAATCAAATACCAATATTTTCTTATAATATTACTTACTTCATTAGAAAGTGGAGAATATCTAGTTACAAAAAATAGATTAGATTCACTAGTCCCCATGTTATCAGTGCTTCTTCCCCTGGGTGTAATATTAGGTCTTATTCCTCTAGTAGATGCACTCTCTCTCCTGTCTCAAAAGGACTTGATCTTCAGAGTGAAATTGGTCTAAGACTCCCAAAACTTTGTTTTTAGAAATTGACAGATGATCACTTCTATAGCCTCTTCTAAGTAATCTAGATTCAACTTTATTTAATTCAAAATATCTATCATTTACATTACCACATACCTTGGCAATTAGAAAGCTCTGTCTCACCAGTGTTACTTGCAGGGTTAGAGAGCATATTTATTTATTTTATTTGCATTCGTTTACTGGGATGGTCCACTGGGCCAAAAAGTGTCCATTTTCAGTGGAGGCTCAGGGACAAAAGGAAAATACATGCAGTGATAGTTTGACAAAATTGTATAAATTATATAATGAACATAAGATATGGTAATACAAGTCATGGTACAGTTTGTTGACAGTAAAAATGCATGTTTTAGTAATAGGAACAATGTTGACTAATTTATCTATGCATTAGGTGATAGAGGAGTAGCACTTGAAAAAGACAATGCTGATCAAGGTTGGGACAGCTTAGGGAGAGAAGTACAGTAGATTGTAATACAGAGGGTGTTCATGTGGCTAGGAAGAGTATTAAGTAGATAAATTACAGATGAAACTATGATTATATAGTGGGAGATAGCTAATCGATGAAGGCTTTAGTAGCTGTTATTTTAAAGGAGGAAGAAAAGGGTGTGCGGGGGATTGCTTAATTGCTCATTGATGGGCAGAGTGGTGAACCCCAGACTGTGTTTTGTTCCCACATCTCTTTGACGTTTGCTTCTATGATGGCAGATCTGATGATAAAGGTCTCTGGGTGATGAAGTTCACAGCAGTAAGCTTGGAATTATCAAATTCCTTTGACACTTGTATCCTCCAAGACAGCCTAACTCAGAAGTCTTTGTGTGAGAATCATGATCTAAAGCTGATCCCCCCCCCCCCAAAGTTAGCATCTTACATCTAGGAAACAAGAACTGTGACATCAAGCACCCACCCCTTAAATTATACAGATCTTAAAATAGATGCCTTTATTAGAGACTGAAGCACCTTAATGGATAGTGAAGTTTTATATGGCCATGTATCTTCTCTTAGATAAGTTGCCTGCCTTATCCACCTGACTACTAAAGACATTTCTTCATGGTTAAAAGAGGTAAGCTTTCTCTTCTGTCTGTAGTAGAAACCGTGTCCTTCAGTATGCACTTGTTCTAACACCTAACCTGACTTTAAAAAGCACATTGGTTTCTCAGTTTAAAAAAAGTATGAGCTTCTCAAGTTACCTAGAGCACCTGAAAGTCTGTCTCCTCAGTCCCCTTCAGTCTCCATTGAGTGATATGTGTCTTGCTTACACAGCTTTAAATGACCCATTTCTGTTTCATCTACTTACTCTCCTTCAACTTGGTATTGAGTGATGTGTCTTGCTTACACAGCTTTAAATGACCCATTTCTGTTTCATCTACTTACTCTCCTTCAACTTGGTAATAACACAAATACAATCTCAGAAAACCTAAATCTATATTGCAACATGAGTAGAATTTGTTAACATGACAGATATCCCATAGAGTTTTCCACCTCTGGAACAACCTTTTTGTAAAACAAAACATAACCCCCTCTTGCTTGGATGGCTAGAAAATTGCAAATTTGCCTTGGGTCTAGCTCTCTTTTTAGCTAACTAGTTAGTTATACCAATGAGACAGTATAACTAGTCTTGTTGCCTAATACCAACCTATGAACAGAGTATGGTGAATTTCTACTCTGGCTATTACTGCTTTACAAGGCTTAGAGCAGGGATTTCAAATGTCTAGCTATCAAGGCAGCATGATGCTGTGTGAGGAAAGCTACTGTAATGCATTTCTAGCAGTATTTCATTTTTATTTATTTTGAATAGGTTATGATCCTAAGCTGAATGTGCTCATCTTTATGTAGCCCTCATAATCATTTGAGTTGAGACCCCTCAATAGGGAGGTTGTGATGCCGTGGTGTATCACCAGTAGTATGGCACTGTACCTGTGAAGGATGTGAATGCTTTAAAAATTATGCCTCCTTTACTAGAACTGAGCCTGGTTCTGTTACGCGGTGTTACTTTTGGCTTCATCTTCAGGCCTTCCCTGAAGAAATTAAGGCCAAATTATCGGATGCTCCATTGGATAATAAAAATCTGTTTGGTTCTGCTGCTGCTGAACTTTTTAAATCTCTCCAGGATAAGGGCAAAGCTTTACACCAGTTGAAACATTTTTTTGTTTCTCCTTTTCCAAAGCTTCAGAGGAATTATCCCTTCTAATCTTCTTTTGTTTGCAGACGGTCTCGCCTTCCTTCCAAGAGTAAAAGGGGTTCTAGATGTGTATTTCCCACTAAATCTACACAGAACCCCCCCTTTTTTTTTCAGAAACCTAATTTTTAGGAAAAGCCAGGCTCTATTTGACAATTTGCTTCCCTTTTCCCTCGGCCAAGTTCCTTTGTCCTTTCGTCTTTCCCAAATTGGTTAAGGACTGCAACAGACCTTTGAGTTCTGTCCATTATCTGCCAGAGGTATTTCATGGTCTGGAAATCTTTTTCCCTTTTTTGGAATCCCTCAACAGCTTCCTCTCTTCGTAGAGGTGTTTCATTCTCTTTTTACCCAAAGCACCATTCAGGCTGTGTCCCATGCCCAGAGAGGGAGATGTTTTTATTTCAATGTTTCTGGTTCCCAGGAAGCAGTGCACCTGGAGACCAATTCTGGACCTTTCTCAGCTCAACAACCATACTCAAGGTCCCCTCCTTTCAGATGCTGCCTCTTCAAACTTTTTCCTCTTATTTCCCAGGCTTTTCTGGAATGTGTGGATCGTGATGCCTGCATTCATATGCCCATCCATCTCCTTTTCAGGAAGTGTTTGTTTGTTGGCATTTTCAGTTCTCAGTTTTGCCCTTTGGCCCTTCTACTGCCCCAAGAGTGTTCATTAAATGCCTCATTCTTGTCATTGCTTTTTGCAGGCTGAGAGGTTCCTCTGGTCCTCTTATTTGTGTGATTTGTTCCATACTGGGTTGACATATTCAGTTAGAACTCCCCTATCGGAAATTTCTGCTTGTTTGCCCTTGAATCCTACCTTGGCCTCCAGATTTGAGGTGGGACAGTTTCTCTTTCATATTGTGCCTAGCAGAAAGCCTATTCTGCCTTCCTAGGACCTCAGTTTTGTTCTTGAAAAAAATTACTCTGGCTTCTTTTGAGCCTGCTGCTTCATCTTCCTTGGAAGACTATTCTTTTGGCTCTTACTTCAGCCAAGAGGGTTTCTGAACTTCAGGCTCTCATGGCTTTTCCTCCTTTCTTAGTTCTTCACAGGGACATGGTCTCTCTTCATACTAAACCTTCTTTTATGCTCAAAATGGTCAATACGTTCTCTTAATGTTTTCATTTGCATTCATTTCTTCCTTCTCCACAGTCTGCCAGTGAGATGTTTCTTCACACCTTGGAGTTGCATAAACAGCTTAGATATTGTTTGGATAAACTAAAGTTATTTGCAAATTTGAGCAGCCTTTTGTTTCTTTTCATCCCATGTCTTTGGGTTTAGCTGTTTCTAAGCAGAATTTCTCCTCTTGGATTACTAAAACCATTTATTTTTGTTATTCCTTTGGTGGCAAATGTCTTTTCTTTGCAGTAAAAGCTCAATCTACCAGAGCCATTGCTTCCTCTGGTACTTTTTTCAAGGGGCTAGATACCTATTCCACCCTTGAGGCTGATGCTTGGTCTTCTGTCCATACCTTCACTAAGCATTGTAAGTTGGATGTTATTTCCAGTGCTAGAGCTAGCTTTGTCAAGGCTTTCCTACATGGGTTTCTTGAAGGTTCTTCAGTGCTATCCTCCTCCCACATTTCTTGAGCTTTTGTACTCTCCCTTACATTAGGAATATTGCAACAGTGATATGGAAGGACATAGAACAGTTGTGTAAAATCTTACTATAACAGTACATGTCCTTCTCTTCACTGTTGCAGTATTCACTCCCTCCCTCCTGCCCCCTCAGCTCTAACCTGTTCTCCTTGTCTTCCTGGCCGGGAGTTCTTCTGTCTTCTCCTCCTGGATGAGCAGGTTTCCCCCTGGTCCCTTGGGACATTCTGCCTTATGCGGGGAGCATACGTGTGATGTATGGTGCCTGTAAATACTTAAGGCTTTGGTATGCTGGCCAAACATTGAGTTATCAGTGGCGGGAGATCCCTTATGTTAGGAATACTGCAATAGTGAAGAGAAAGGATATCAACTGTTACGGCAAGATTTTACACAACTGTACTTAACTAATTTTGAAAATATGTATGTTTACAGTTACTGCTTGTAAAGAAAAAAATTGCTTTATATAATTTTGTCTATTGTTCAAGTCACTATTTATTTTTTACACTGTATGCATGGCGCTCTGATACTTCAAGGGCTGTGGCCACTGGTAGTATTTTGAGGAGGTTTGCATGGCTGTGTTCTCAGAACCTCCCGGATGATAACATGAGATTTTAAATTCTCCTTTGGATAAAGATTTAATTTTTGACCCCTTTGCTGCTGAGTTGATTAAAAAAAATGGGATGAAAGGGGTAAGCTGATACAGGGGAATCTATAAGATTCTTCAGCTATCCTTTTCCAAATTTTCCAAGGGATTCTGTAACTCCTCATCCAGTTTTAGTAAGAAACAAAATAAACTGTCTCAACAAAATGCAGGTAAACAGATGTTGAAGAAATGGCAAGTGTTCCAAGAATAACAACCAAAGAAAGTTGGCAAGGCAGGAGCACAAACAAAACTAGTAACCACAAAAAAATAACCTCTGCTATGGTACCCAAAGACGTCACAGAACACTCGGAGGAAAAGGTAAATCAAAATTGTATTGCAGTCATTAAGCATTTTCATCTTAAAATAAGACTTCTTCAGAATAACAGATCGAATTCTGTATAAATGCTGGTTTTAGAAATGCAAGTAATTCATTAAGTCAGAATTTTTACATCGCTTCCTGTTACTTTCCCTCTAAAAAACCTAGTGACAGACCACTGCTTTCTATTGTACTGGATAAACTTTACCACACAAGTTAAAAAAAAAATACAGTTTAAGAATACTACCTTATTCAAATTGGTCAAGAATTTTATATTAAATTTTATAAAAATATATAAATTTATAAATACCTACCATATTGTGTAACCTATCAAATAGGAACACTATTACAAAACTAGAAACACAGTAAATCACATCATCATCATCATCCCTTGAGTCTTACGTTTTTGCTTCTCTCATTTTCAGAACTAGGCTAGGGAGATCTGGTCATTCAGACCTGGTGGAACATTGGTATTAAGTCACAGCTGCCAAACCAGTTCCTGATATTCCAATAATGTCTCCCATTCCCCCCACTTGGGGTTAGGATCTACTTTTTCTAATACCCAAAATAAAAAGTTACTCTGAGCAACCTAACTAAATATCTGTAAAGGGCATTGGTTTCAGTCTTTTTCCTGATCTCGTACATATGCTTGTGTACTCTATTTTTGAGGACACGTTCAGCCTTCCCTACATAATAGGAGAAGCACCTTGAGTAGAAAGCTAAATACATGAACCCTGTTGGTGGAATAATTGAAATACCTGTTCCCCCTGAAAGTTTCCCCTGTACTTGGAAGAAATAGTTCAGTGTGCCATGTGTGCGCACTGGTGGGGCACGCATTTTTATGCACCTTTTAGAATATGGTTATCTGTGAATACTTTCTCATTGTTCCCTTCTTGAAAAAGATTTTTAATATGTAGATCTCCTTTATAGGTATATAGTGGCAGTTTGTAAAAAATGGTAAACCATTTGGCGTTTAAGGAAAACGGGTCCCAATATTTAGTGACAATTTTCTGAATACTGGGTGTTGTATTTCAAGATAAGGGACCTACTATAATTGGAAATGATTTCAGCCTTAGCCCCAGCCTCCTCATGCTTGGACCCAGGACACTGTAATTGGTCCAGTGCATCCAAATTAAATCTATTACCACCCACAAAAGGAACACGTTTTGTACCAAACCCTTTTAATGCTTCACTCTTGAGGTCTTTAATCAAGGGTCCCGGGTATCCCCGTTCTAGTAAAAGTTCTTCTAATCCAGTTCCTTACCAAATCATCATAAACAGATGTCATACGAGGTGCTCTCAGCATCTGCCCCTTGACTATGTTCTTCTGATGGGGTTGGGTTATCACTCTTGGAATATAAATAAGAATTAGAAAAATTATCTTTTCTGAAAAGTTTGGATCTAAGTTTCCTTTTGTCCAAGTCTTTTACAAGTATGATGTCCAAAAAATGAATCTCATCACATCTTACATTACTTGTAAATTTCAGCAATTCCATAATTTCTTTAATGTAATTAATAAATTCATCCTCCTTACCTTTCCAGATGAGAAAGATATTGTCCCAAAACCAAGGTTATAGGACGATAAATTGAAAGTAAGGGGATTTGAAAACATCCCCATAGCCACCCCACTTGTCTGTCTATAGTATTCCCTTTCAAAGTACATACAGTTGTTACTCAGCACCATATCCAAGCATTCCATGACTAAACTTTTTATTTTGTTTTTGGCATTTGTTAGTTGGTCCAACTAAGCCAGAGGCCCATTTTCAGTGGAGACCAGAGGAGAAAAGCTCCATTTACATATGCAAGACAATCAAAAGAGAAAAAAGCAATTGCAAATATAGTTAAAAATCTAATTTACATAGGACTTTGAATCCTATAGGAATAGAAGATGAGACATACATGAAAGAGATGCACAATTTCAAAAAGAACAGAATTAAGTTTCAGAGTAATCTGAGGCCATTAGTGGTCAAAAACTTAAACATCATAAGGATATTGCCACACTATTCTAAACCCAAAGTGTGGGAATCACAGAGAATAAATCCTTAATGTCAGTAGGCACTAAAAAGTGGTGGTGGTAGGGGGATTACTTCAGCTACTTTTTCTAAAAAAAATAAATAAATAAATAAATAAATAAAATAAAAAAAAAATCTACTAGCACGGGGTTGTAGGATTTTAAAAAGGATTTAAGATTTCTAGCTACAAAAACAGTTAGGGGGTGGGTTTTGGAACATGCTGCTGCCACAATGGGTCTAAGTGGAGGATCCAGCACATTCTTATGGCTCTTCGGATTCCCAAAGATGGTTGGAATAATGGATTTCGAAACTGTAAGGAAATTGTGTAAATTTTTGTCTGTCATACCTTGCAGTAAGTTGTCATCCAATACCATATCAATATTTCTGTAGGCCATTTGTACCCCATTCCATGAAACTTGAACATATCTCATACTGTCATTCAACAGCTCAAACATTTTGGCTGCATACATCCAATATTCCATAATGAATACCCCCCCACACACACACACACACACACGCTTATCAGGTTTCATAATACGGATATCTTTGTTTTTAAATATCCACAAAGAAAATTCTCCTTTCATCTTGACTGAGATTAGAAACATTCCATGATTTTTGGTAACGTATACTGACTAATCTCATGTTCACCAACGCTTCAGACTTAACTAGCATAGCATGCAGAGGGGGGACTGAATGCACTTTTTTTTCTGAATCCAGACATCTTGCTGATTACCCACAAAATCCCCAAAAATAAGTTCTAAGTTGATTATCCTTAGGAATAACTTAAATTCAATCAAAACATCACTAATCTCACAGTATGTGAAGATGGCACAAATGTAAAACTCTTATTAAAAATAAAAAATGGTTAAGGTAAGATGCAAGTCACTATAATTAAAAATTATAAAATGGCCTAGGGAATGTGTCATTTCATCTGTGGTAATGCTGTCAGTTGGTAGTGGGTAACTAAATTTCTCCTTCCTCTTCCTGTCCTGCCCTTCCCACAGAGATATCCAAATTCTTCCGTCTTCGGTCCCATGTCCTGATGGTTGGTATTCCTTTGGTCTTTCAACTGGTCGGACCACCTCAAAGGGGGGAACTCCTAAGGTTTATCACTCCTATAGGGTACTTTCTGTATACCTAAAGTTGTAATTAGAGTTCATAGCGGCAGGATCCCTGTTACATGTCAGATCCATCATAATTATGACCTGAATCATGATCTTTAGCATCCGTATATTTGGGTGCCCAATAAGCCCTTAGAGTAAAATATTTTCTCTCTCTCTCGCGTATTTACTTTACATTTAATTTTCACTACTTTGGAACAAACCAACTCATCCAAAAGCAATGTAAAGCAGCTCCAGAGCAACAGCTTGTCACAAATCCAAATCTTTATTAAGTGTAAAGATTAAAAAATCATAATATAAGCGTTTTCGTCTGCCTCTGCAGACTTCATCAGATACAAATGGATAAAATCAAATGAATTAATTTAAATAACACCCATCAGTATACTAGTACACACCCATAACAGCATTTAAAGTGGCCCAACACTTTTTTTCCTTTTATCTGCACACCAAATAAATACAATGTATAACAATACTAAAATACTTGCATTAAAAGCACCTTTTTAGCATGTTACTTAAATAAAACATTACTTAATATTTTATACCCTTATAAAAATCAAAATATAAACGGGTATCACAATCAGTAAATATTTAAATAGTCTAACTTTTAAAGTTCAAACAATAAACATAAACCCAATGGAAAAAATAATAGCATAATGGTTGAGGTGCTCAACCATTATGCCCATATAGTCTACAAGCGCACCAAACCTGGCACCAACCCATTAACCCATAAATCTGTACATGTACATTATAAATGTCATTATTTATGCATATTTTGTAAAGCCTTCTCAGATTAAAAAAAAAAATCATACCATGGAGTAAATGTCAATAATGCATGGTTGCCTTGGTGGTAGTCAAACCCTGTACCTTCTGTTTTTGAGGTGAGCACTTCAACCATTATGCTGTTTTTTCCATTGGGTTTGGCTAACTCTTGCTCCATCTGAACTACCTAATCTGGCTGACTTTGAAGTTCTTAACGTGGACAAGAGTAGTACTCCTCATTCTAACCTGTGCAAGAAAAGTATCTCTGTTGCAAGCTCTTAAACCCTTATTTTCCACAGGAACAAGATTTTTGAGCACATTTCTCTTGTGCCTAAAGTGGTATCAGAGTTTACTTTAAAGCAAGCTGTCCATCTCCTCATTTTCTTTCCTGAACCCTGAAACTAGGGAGAAATGATGCTCCATGCCTTGTGTATCCACAGACAATTTGGGTCTTATCTTGATGGAACTAAATCTTTCAGATCTTTGGCTCAGTTGCTAATTTCTTTTGAGGGTAAGAAGGGACAACCTGCATCAAAACAGACCATTTCTGAATGGTTCTCTAAGGCTATTATCTTTTGATGTAATGTGATCCTATCTTTCCTACATTCATTACTCACGGGTTCGGAACCGATAATCTGCTCCGACTCGGCCACTATAACTAGCACGAAGTCTCTCATTGGCTGGGCTAACCCTGTATCCCAGGATGCATCACGCCCAAACCCCTAGATCTCGTTTACCGCTCCTAGAGTAACAACGTGGTATCAACTTGGCTGTGGCTAAGTACCCTCTCTTTGTTTTTTCAACTATAACTTCGAGTATTATTATATCAAAAAGCTATTCTAATAGCTACGTTGTCTGTTGTATCCTTGGTTGTGTCTGATTGTGTGTTTGGTTGATAATCCTTCTGAAGCACCATCCAAGGCTATGTCTCCTTCCTCGGCTCCACTGGTCTCGGAGCCGCAGGAAATATTGTCTATTGCGGGGTCGGCTTCTTCGACTCCACTGTCGTCGGCGCTGAAGGAGGTTGCGGTGGTTCTCGAGCCTACTTCGGTTCTGATCCTTTTGGAGCCGATTCGGAGCCGTTCCCCTACCTTTGTCTTAGTTCAGACAGCGAAGGTTTCTCGGCCCCCGTCTGTCTCCTCCAAGTCCTCCAGGCTCTCTGATTCGGATGTCGATAGGGTGGTCCAGAGGCTCCTCCAGTCGCCAGTGTTAACTAAATTATTTTCGGCTCCAGCCCAGTCGGCTCCAGAGCCAGCAACTATATCGGTTCTGTTTCTTCCTCCTCCGACAACCTCGGTGTCGTCAGAGCCGGAGTCTGCCGAATCGAGTTAAGTCCCTGGGACGGCTCCGAATCCTCCTGCGAGTCTTTCGGATCCGACATCGGCTCCAACCTTTTCCATTCAGTCTACAGGTTTTGGTACTCGGGTGTCTTCAGTTAGACCCAAGGGGGATACATCGGGGCTTCAGACTGCGGCTCCGAGTCTCCCCCTTGGTGCTTCTCTAGGGGGACCCCGACTCCGGTCATGGTCTCTGAGGCGGGTTTTTCGTCTGATTCTGGTGGACCTGCATTCGAGACTATGAGGAGCGCGCTGGCCAAGTCCATCGTGACTTCACCTGAATCAACAACTCCTTCCCTAGATGCTGCAACTAGAGCTTCTGGTGCCCCCCTATCTCTGAACAGCGGGGCTGCCGGGCCTGAGGATACCTCCATGTGTGGTCCCCTACTTTCTGAGGGCCCTTCAGAGTCTGTCCCTGAAGAGCCTCCCAGGAAGACTTTGTGTAAGAGGAAGCACGTAGACTCCCCAGATGAGTCTGTCACCTCGGACACCGACCTCGATGATGCAGAAGAGTCCCCGAAGTCATCCTCGGATGATGTCTCGTTCTCTGATATCCTGGAGATCTTGAGACAGCGGGGCGGCTGGCCTTCCAAAGGGATCTCATAAAGGAGTTGGGAGATACCCTGTCGGGTAACCTGCCTGAGGCGTTGGCCCAGTCTAACGCCCAGCTGTCTACCCTTTCTTCCATCGTCAACTCGTCCATGAGGCTCATATCTTATGCAGCCGAAGGAGCGGGTAGAGCAGCGAGTTCGAGCGTAGCCCTTAGGAGGCAAGCTTGGATGCGCTTGTGTCATTTTGCGGAGGCTTTCAAGTCATCTTTCACGGACGCCCCATTCGACGGGTCCTCCCTTTTTGGACCCAAAGTGAAAGACACCCTCACTAGATGAGAGCAGGAGGGTAAGACTTTGTGTGCCGTTGGGGCCCATTTTTCGCTTGGGGGGGAATTTTAATGGAAGGCGTCGCCCTAGAGGCGGTGGATGCCCCCGCAATACAGGAGACCGCGAGTCCTTTCGTGGTTCCTCCTACCAACGTCCCTGAGGGATTTACACGACTGTGCGTCTCAGGAGCCAGTCGGGGGTCGTTTTTCGGAGCATCTTCAGGCCTGGGAGTCCATCACTCAGGATCGATGGGTGCTTCGTATCATCACCGGAGGTTACACCATTCCCCTTTTTCGTCCCCCCCCCCTCCGTCAAGGAAAATCCCGGACGTTCCACCCAGCAATGGGATCAGGCAGCAATAGAGGTTTCAAAGCTGCTAGACAAAGGAGTCATCCAACCAGTCCCTGTAGACCAGATCGGATTAGGAACTTACTCAAGGTTATTTTTTGTGCCAAAAAGAACAGGGGACTTGAGACCCATTCTGGATCTCAGCCGTTTAAACCACTTTGTAAAGAAGTCCAAGTTCCGAATGGTCACTTTGCAGTCCATTTTCCCATTGCTGGAAAAAGGAGTATGGATGCGCTCCCTCGACCTCAAGGATTCCTGTTATCACATCAAGATAAACAAGGCTTCCAGGAATCATTTATGCTTCCGGCTGGGAGCCAGTCACTTTCAATTCCGGGCCCTGCCCTTTGGTCTCACCACAGCCCCCAGGGTGTTCACCAAGTGTCTGGCAGTGGTGACAGCTCACCTGAGACGTCTAGGACTCCAGGTGTTTCCTTATCTAGACGACTGTCTCCTCACCGCCCCCACCAGGCATCTACTTGTTCAAGCCATGAGAGCTACTGTCAAATTGGGCCATCTTCTAAGGATTTCATTCAACTGGGCAAAGTCTATTGCTGCCATCACAGCGTGTTGCCTTTATCGGCGCAGAGCTATACTCTGTAGAGATGAGAGCCTTTCTACCGACAGAGAGAATAAAAGTGTTACAGGCCCATGTCCTGGCTTTACTACCCCGCAGAAAAGCCCAAGCCAGGATGGTTCTTCAGTTGTTGGGATCAATGGCGGCTACCATTCTCTTAGTTCTGCTGGCCAGGTTACACATGCAAATACTTCAGTGGCTCCTTTCGGCCTAGTGGTCATATCAGGAACGCCCCTTGTCCCCATCCGATCCTCATCACGGAGAGATGCCGGCAAGATCTGCATTGGTGGCTTCTTTCGTCCATTCTGGACCAAGGGAGACCCTTGAGCCCCCCCTGTCCTCTATTGCCACAGTAACCATGGACGCCTCCCAGATAGGGTGGGGGGGCATTATCTGGGCGAGACGGTCTAAGGTACGTGGCAAGACCACGCGGTTCACTTGCATATCAATGTTTAGAGATGAGAGCGGTGCTTCTAGCGTTGCAGGCACTTCACAGCGCTCTCTTCCCAGGGGAACTATTGCGATTCTCTCAGACAATATGTCGATTGTCTGTTATCTGAACAAGCAGGGAGGAACCAAGTCCTACCCCCCTTTGCAGAGAGGCCATGAGAGTGTGGAATTGGGCGATAGCTTCCTAGGGCTTTCTAGTGGCAACGCACATTCTGGGGAAGTCCAATGCGATAGCAGACAGGCTGAGCAGAGCTATTCTGATGCCTCACGAGCGGTCCCTGAACGACAGAGTGGCTGCGCAGATCTTCTCCAAGTGGGGTCTTCCCTGCTGCGACCTCTTTGCCAGTCCCCTGAATGCAAAGTGCAGCAATTTTTTCACTCTGATCCCCCCACAGGGGGAGTCTCCCAGGGATGCTCTGGTCCACAGTTGGCCCTCCGGTCTGCTCTACTCCTTCCAGCCAGTCCCTCTGCTACCCAGAGTGATTCAGCAGTCCCTCTGCTACCCAGAGTGATTCAGAAGGCCACCTGCTTGGGAAGCAAAATGATTTTGATCGCACCACACTGGCCCCGTCAAGTTTGGTTCCCCTTCCTTCGGAAGTATGCGGTGGATGGCCCTTGGATTCTGGACCCAGCTCCAGACCTATTGACTCATCAGTCAAGACAGCGCCATCCATTCCTACGAACACTCAAGCTCGCTGCTTGGCTCCTCCACTTCCGACCTTAGTCAGACAGCATATTTTTACCCTGGAAGTAGTTCATATTCTGTCTTCCTCCCACAAGTCTTCTCCTAGGAAAATATACTCTAGTAAATGGAAGAGATTTGCAATTTGGGTTCAGCAACGTGATCTGGACCCCCTTACAGCACCGGTGTCCGCAGTGTTAGATTTCTTAGCTACACTCTTTAAACAAGGTTCGGCTGCTTCCACCATAAAGGTTCAGTTGGCAGCAATCTCCAATTATCATGTTGCACATGAGCCTTCCCTTATGGATCATAAGCTGTGTAAAGCTTTTCTGAAAGGAGCCTGGCTGCTGCGCCCTCCGGTTTCGCAGCCCGTTTTGCCATGGGATTTAGATGTGGTGCTCAGAGCTTTGACTTCCTCTCCCTTTGAGCCGGCAGCCTCCTGCGAATTGAAATTTGTCATGGAAGACTGCCTTCTTGGTAGCCATAACTTCTGCCAGAAGAGTATCGGAGCTTCAAGCTCTTTCTGCTAAACCTCCTTATTTAATTTTTCATAAGGACAGAGTATCGCTGCGACTTAATCCTTCTTTTCTCCCTAAGGTCTTTTCTGCCCTTTGTCTCCACCAGTCTATTAAGCTTCCGGTCTTTTTCCCAAGGTTCTCCAACAAAGCGGAATACAAATTGCACCAGTTGGATGTGCATAGACAACTGAGGTTTTATTTAAATAGGACACAATAGGAGAGAAAGTCAGATCAGTTGTTTGTGTCTTTTTCGGACAATAGAATGGGCAGATCTGTAACTAAGGGCACCATAGCTAAGCGGATTAGAGACTGCATCTCATTTATTTATGCATTAGCGGATAAGGATCTTCCCTTTCCAGTTGGGATGCATTCTACCAGGGCTATGTCAACTTCAGTGGCCTTTCATGCTAGATTATCCATAGATGTGATGTGCAGTGGCTACTTGGACTTCTCCACATACCTTTATTTCTCATTACAAACTGGACGTGGCCTCTAGAGGTCGGACTTCCTTTGGTTCCACAGTGCTCAGGAGTGTTTTCCAGTGAGCCTCCCGGGATTTAGGTGCTAGGGATGCTGTCCCATGAGTAATAAATGTAGGCGAGATAGGATCACATTACATCTTTTAGTTATTTATTTATATATTTATTTTATTTTACATTTGTTAACCGGGATAGTACGACTGGATACATGTCCATTTTCAGCGGAGGCCCGGGGAGAAAAGCTCCACAGTGACAGTAATTAATACATTGAGATAATACAAAGAAAGAAAAAACAAAGCAACACATTTCTCTCCTGCAACAAAAAGATGCAGTAAAGTATAAATGATGCAAACCTATACAATATCGGGTATACAAAATATTAAAATGTACTTACCATAACGATAGATGTATGTGATCAATCTCGCCTACATTCTTACGTACCCGCCCTCCTTCCCCCTACCTGTTGGACTTGGAGGAAACCTGTATTCTGATTTCTCTGAGGATATTATTTTTTCTCTCCTCTTACTTACACCATACCACAAGGATAAATATGTGGGAGAATCATGTTGGGGCAAACAAGATCTGGGGGTTTGGGCGTGATGCATCCTGGGATACAAGGTTAGCCCAGCCAATGAGAAACTTCGTACTAGTTATAGTGGCTGAGTCGGAGCCGATTATCGGCTCCGAACCCGTGAGTAATGAATGTAGGCAAGATGGATCACATACATCTATCGTTATGGTAAGTACATAACTAAAAGTTATACTCACCACAGCAACAAAACTATTCCAGGCAGGGTCAAGGTCCACTCTATCAGGGCCTTGGTTACGTTTATGGCTTTTTGGAAAGGGTTAGGTATTGGAAGTATTCTAGAATCTGCAACTTGGTCCTCACAGAATAAGGAAAACTAGGGTAATCTAACCGTATAGTTAAGGCTACTGCAACAGTGATCAGTATGATGAGCATCGTACAGTTGTGTAAGTAAACCTACCATGACAGCAGATGTTTGATAACTTGTGCAGTAGCAGCTTCCTCCATCCCCCTTGTTTTTGCTATGTAGTTTATGCCATGCTATGGTTTATTTTTTGTTCCTCCTGGCATTGTCCTGTCAGAGATTAGCCACCTCCTCTGTGTTGACAGGAAAGCTGTGAGGGGCTTGGTGCCCTAACTTGTCTTTCAGAGCTGACAGTTTGGGTGTGTAGAATGTTCCCCGAAGGTTTGAAAGATGGCTGATTGTTATATCCTTGGCAGCATATAATCCATACAGCTAGGGCTACTGCAGCAGTGATCAAACCTCTACTGCTATGGTAAGTTTACTTACTTAACTGTACTTTAGCCTTGTTGGGTCTGCAGCTTTTGGAGGTGTGGCTGGCTGACTATTTACACACACACCCCTTCCCCTGACCGTGTTAAATCTGAACTCCTTGTTGCTTCAGTTAAGGGTCTTGGTTTTTCAGACCCAGTCTGCACATTTGGTCTTTACAGAGTTGGAGAAGGGTAAGACAATGCAGTTAATTGCTTTCACAACTGTGTCTAAATTTATGGCAGACATTGTTCAAGAAGTTGGCCCTTTCCTGGCAGCAAAAAAAAAATGGATGCAGAACAAAGGAAAATGGCCAACGGGCCCAGCAGAAGTTTAAAAAAAAAAAAAAAAAAAAAAATGGCAAGATCAGAAAGGAAACAATCCGGTCTGAGACTCTGTGAGGGAACAGGACTTTAGTCAAGCACCTTCATCAGCCATCTCCTGAAATTAGAGCTAACTGACCATCTCGCTATCCTCACTGCCACCCAAAATCCTACCAAAGACATGGAGACGACCTGGACATTCTTGTATGTGGGGAAAATTTCAAAAAATAACAAGCAGGAACCAACGAACCAGACTTTATTCGATCTCCAGCGCTTCGGCAAAGCTTTCAAGAAGTACAAACTAGTAAATAATTCACCTTCAGTTAAATACACATAACAATTAAACAATCCTTCAATTACATATTAAATTAATAACCTCCAATTGCATTCTAGATTGAGCCCCAAAGGAGACCATGTATTATACTTTAAAATGAAAATACTTTCTTGAAATAACTTCTTTTTATACGAATATTCAGAATAAAAACCAACCGAGACGTTTTCTAAAATATAGTGGCTTTTAAGCCCTCAGGGTTTGAATTATGAAATTGCATGAAATATTTAACCACAGGACTGTCTTCCTTTTGTATAATAATATTCCTAACATGTTCCTGGAGCCTTACTTTAAATTTCCTTTTACTTTTTTCTGTGTGTACAAGACCACAAGGACATTGTAAGGCATATACTATACCCTCAGTCTCACAAGTGTACCATTCATTAGGATAGTAAGCTTGGCCATTTATATGTATAAACGTTCTAACTACATAATTACATATATTACAATGGCCACAAGAATATGTGGCCTTCATTTTTACATTGCTGCCATTTCCAACACAAATGGGAAATTTAAAATAGTTATCCACCGAGATATCCTTTAAATTTCGACCCCTTCTAAAGGAAATATCTAAATGGGGAGAAATTAACATTGCTAAATCCGCTGATTTTAATAGATATTTCCAATAATATTTCACCAAATTAGTCAACATAGTGCTAAAGGCTCCATATGTTGAGACAAAATATATCTGTCTTCTATCATTTTTCTGACCTGCCCTATAGCATGATTTACTACCACTCATAATTATCACTTTCAGAAGAATCCGCTATAATCTTCTGTATTGCCACCTGTACTGAATGATTAGTATAACCTATAGATGTAAACATAGCATACATTATAAATAATCCAAATAAAGCACAACCAACCAAAATCAAAGAATCCAGCCACAGAGAAGCAAAATAAGAATATGAAGAAGTCCACCTTTATGTGGATGAAAGCGCTTGATACGTAGTTTTGTGCATATGTAGCACTGACGTTAACGGGACGTTGTCTGATGTGCTTTATGGACTGTTACAGCATCCATTACTAAAGCAGGGCGTATTATTGCTTCTCTGTGGCTGGATTCTTTGATTTTGATAGCATACATTATGTCCACTTCCCTATAAAAATCACTGTCATCATTGCACAGTCTTCTGTCTTAAACGCTCTCCATAAGGGAGAGAAGTTATTGTATGTATTGGATGGCAACTACTTCCCTCTAAATACTGGTTGCCATCTTCAAATTTTCTACGTACTGATGTTTGAAGAACATTAAATTTAAGTCCAAAAATGAAGATAAGATGGCCAATAAATCTAAAATATTTGGCATTTTCCTTAAAGAAGAAATTATGATATAAATATTCTAATTCATATAGCCCCATCATCAAATTGCCATAAATGGGAGCAAAAGATGCCCCCATTGCTGTGCCCTGTATTTGCTTATAGACTTGATCACTGAACATAAATTATTACTCGAGCAAAAATCTAATAGCTCCATAATATAGTAAGATTCAGGACTTTCACCTATAAAATATCTAACAGCTTCTAGTCCAAATTGTCTTTGAATACTTGTATAAAGACTAACATCATCAACACTAATAAAGAACATTTGACTGGACCACTGAAGTCCTGACAGTTTCGGCAAAAAATCTGAACTATCTCTAATGTAACAGGGCAACTTAACCACATAAGGTAACATATATTCATGTAAAAATAAATTTTAGATAAATACTTCTGTGTGGAAACTATAGGCCTACCAGGAGGGTTGGCACTTTTTATGAATTTTTAGGCAGGCAGTAGAAGACAGCTAACTCACTATCCTGTGGATTAAATTTCCTTTCCATATCAGCACGAGAAAAATGTTTGTCTCTCACCCTTTTGAATAAGCAGCTCAAACTCCTCAATTTCAAAAGGTACCTGGGTACTGAAAATCTTAAGGAGGAAATGCATTTTATAAAATAGTCAAAGTTCTGAGGAATCTCTCTAGTTTCCAGGTGAGAGAGACTGACTTACTGCCACCATTGTTAAGATGTCTGGTAGCAAAGGGCCTTAGAAAGTCCCACAACCAGAAGAGGACAAAGGGATTTACTCACTAATATTCCTAGTTTCGGTAAAAGGTGGCCCTTGGAGTGCAGTCAGTCTTAGGTTTGTCAGAGCTAAACAAGTTTCTAAATGTTCCAAATTTCAGTGTTTACCTTAAAGGCTGTCTTGCCTCTTATTCCCCAAGCCTTCATGATAAGGATGCCTACCTCCCCGTTCCAGTAAAGAAAGAGAAGCAATACTTCAGGTTCAGAACGCAATGCCACTTCCAGTTAGCCTCTGCCCATTGGTTTACCTACTTGCACCCAAGGTATTTACAAAATGGCTGTAATTGCGTTTTGTAGAAACAAGGGGATTCACATCTACCCATAATTGGATATCTGCCTGATAATGGACACTTCTGGAGGATACTGTGAAATGCTGCAGATTACCCCCTTTATGCTTCATGGTCCTGGGTCTCTCTATCTACAAATCCCAGTTGTCCAGGTAACAGACCTTTCCTGGGAGACTGGCTGGACACCAAGTCAGAAAGCCTTTTTCTCAACCTTAGCACAAAGGGAGGATGTCACTTCATGGAAATGCTGAAGGTGTTAGTCTGTATGCCAACCTTTATTCTTATGCTACCTTTTTTTCCAGATTTCATGTGAGAAATATACATGGTACTTGAGCCTCTGACAACAGGACTGCTGTCATTTCATTCAGTGTGTATCACTCATCCCAGCTTTCTGAAAGGAGTTCTCTTGGTGGGCCAGTTGGGTGGCAGTCATGTTAAGTAACTATGTGGTTCAACATCTGAGAATGCAGATTCTAGCCACTGGTACCATGACCATTGTGGCTGTGCATGCTGGACAACTATATAAATTCCAGTGACTTAGTAGACCTTCTGTTGCTCTTAAAGGTCTTCAGAATGGAACTGATTCTGAAGACCTTATGGTTTTATTATAGACAGTACAATAGTGATTTGGTATATACAAAAGCTAGGGGCATCTACATTCAGGCCATCACTGATGGTTTAGAAGATCTCAGTGCAGTTGTAATTCCATTAAGTGTCTTGCATTCCATCAATTTGTATTGTGCTTGCAGACAAACTAAAGAGGCCCATGGTCAATGTCTATGAATTGAGTTGGGATCTGGAGGTGTTTCTATTAGTCCCCCTCTAAAACCCGAAAGCTCACTTACCTGACTTTCAAAAGACTGAGATGAAAAAAAAACGAAACTCCAGAAGACCGACTGCTCAGAACACCCAACATTTCACTACAGCTAAAAAGATCTGGAGGGGGG
>NC_056728.1:762862710-762896771 GCF_019279795.1 Protopterus annectens | reverse complement strand
TTTACACTGACTCAACTTCTTCAGACAAACAGTTTAACATAAGTCTGTGCTTAAAAACTCAAAAAAAAAAAAAAAAAAAAAAAAAAAAAAAGCAATCATGTGACAAGAAACATTAACATTTTAAATAGCATAATTAGCAACTCAATGGTTCTTAAAAATAAAAGCTGTTCCCCTTATAGCTTTTATAACTTTTTTGGACAAAAAAAAAAACAAAATCATTCTATAGTTATTGTGTGTGGAATCACATAACATCCATAACTTTATAAACAGAAAACCAGTATAACAGTTTATGTACAATGCTTGGACTAAATACCATAGATAATTTTTCTATTAGAGAAGCTCAAAAAGCATTCGATTAGAAAGACGCACCTTAAATAATCTAATAATAAATCTAGTAAAAAATAATAAGTAAAAACACTGAAAATTGCCTCATAAAAGTGTCTCATGAAAACGAAGCCTATAATAGTAAAAACATCTTACAAGTAACTTTGATACAAGGCTAAAAATTTGGTAGCAGGCAAATGTAGAATAGTAATTATAAAAACTAGTTAAAGGACACTTTTTTTAAAAAACAATGTTTTATATTTAATAATACTGACCTTTGTTCTTACAAAATTTAAAGCTATCTGGTCAGATATTTTAATTTTAGATACGGTAAAATAGAACACGTCTCATTTAGTCCAAGGTAATGGTGAGCATCAACACGTAGCTGCCAAAGAAGTTCTAAATGTTCTAACAATAGTAATACAGGTCTACCTCTTAGATCTTGGGTAATTTGATCGATTATTCTGAATCTATGTGTTAGAAAGTAGTTAACATGTCTAGCTAGCGCATTTTCAGTTTTTTCTTCCTTATACTATAAAGATGCTCATATGTTCTTTCTTTAAACTTTGTCCGTTTTTCCAATATAGAAGGCTGGACAGAAGTCGCACTGTGCTAAATAAACCACCATTTTTATGTTAGTTAAACCTCTTTTTTGTGTAATATGTTGTATTTCTGATTGTGAATCTCTGTCCTGTTGATATGTGTCCACAGTAGTTACAAGATTCACACTTGAACATCCCTGGGGTTCTAGTGAAAGTTTGTTTAGATGACTCCATTAAGTTTTTTTAAGTTGTTCCCTCTTCTAAAGGTAAAAGTTGGCTTTTCATCTGATTTATCAGCAATATTGTTATCATTTAATAGTAAGTTCCAATTTTTAAAAAACAATTCTCTTTATATCATAGGCCTCCAAGCTATATGTAAAAATAAAGCTTATTCTACAGTTGTTACTTGGGTCATTGTCTGGAGTTCTGACATAACTATTATTCATTGAGGTAATATCTCCTAAAAGAGTTTCATCCAAACGTAATGAAGGATAGGTGTTCTCTGTGGCCCAAGATGGGTTTATATAGACCTAATGTTCTTTTATGGCTAACTTCTGTAATTAATTCACAAATTAATGACTCCGGGTACCCTATCCTTAAAAACATTTGCATAAGGTAGTCACATTCATTGATAAAATCATTATCTACGCTAACCATCCTAGCCGCCCAAACTAGTTGACCTTTGATAACCGACCTTTTTTTTGGCTGAATGGATGGGAACTGGTAAAATGTAAAAATGAATTGGAATAAGTTTCTTTGCGATAGATAGTTGCTGTGTAACAGTCAGATATAGTGTCTTTCTTTAATAATACATCTTGATAGGTTATGGAATCCTTGCCAAAACTAGATGTGAACTAAAAAAAAAAAAATCACAACTTTTATTAAAATCATTTAAAAGTATCTTAGCTATATCTTCCTCACCCTTTAAGACAATAAAAATATCGTCCAGGAATCGTGTGTAGTAATGGATATAGTTCATGATGTTAGGGTTGTTAAATACGCATTAGCGGATGCCCGCCAATCTATTACTTATGCTAGTGCTAAATTTGTTGACTCTATCCTGAAAAAGTTTGTTGTACAAGAGAAACAGATTAGTCGTGACTCTTGGCAGTTTCTCACGGACTTAAACCAACTAACATTTAAAAGAGAATAACTTTCTAACTGTGGACGTGTGTGATCTTTATAGTTCCATCCCTCATGGGGAAGGGATTCAGTCAGTGTTGAGCATGATGTGCAAATACCAAGCCCCTCCTTCAGATATCAGAGTGGTGGAAGAACGACAGACTATTATTTTTGTCTAACAACTACATACTTTTTCGTCAAGACATCTAGTTACAAAAAATAGGTGTTGCAATGGGCTCATCATGTGGGGCTAGTTTTGCCAACATGGTGATGGCCCATTGGGAACACCACTGCATATTTAACAACCCTAACACCATGAACTATCCATTACTACACAATTCCTGGACGATATTTTTATCATCTTGAAGGGTGAGGAAGATATAGCCAAGTTACTTTTAGATGATTTTAATAAAAGTTGTGATTTTTTGAAATTTATAAAAACACCACAAAACAGTCCTGGATAAGGAACCTCCTCAGAGCAGTACAAATATATCAAGAAAGAGATGAGGCTCGCCACAGCAAATATAAAACCGTTTATTCACTGCAGTACAAAGTAAGCGCTTTCACGTTTTACCAGTGCTTCTTCAGACTTCAAATAATTACACTGAAACACAATTAATTCAAATAGTGATGCGTATAAAAATCAACCAATCACTAACCATCTCAATAATATCACGTTGTATCACAAAATTAAAAAAATACGTTCATAAAACCCTACATCCATCACAAACTACGTACAAATATATTTAGCATAAAGGTACTTAAGACCATATCTGTATAAAACACCTTCGTATGAACATAAAACTAATGTTTATAAGGGCGTGTTGCTAGAAAAGGTTTCAAAGTTACCTTTTCATTTAGCCCACGTCCCCTATGTCCCTGAAGTCTGATTATCCACCTATTCTCACATTCTTCAGTATGATTTTTAGCATTGCCCAATCTGTTTGTTTTTTTGATCAGTTCCAACACACTGAACTTGAATTTATGTGATGTACCTACACTGATCACGTCTGGCCAAAGCATTGTGATCATCCTCTCTGTTGATGGCATATACATGCTCTCTCACACGTTCCCTGAGACTTCTGTTGGTTTTTCCTACATAGAAACACAAGCATACTTGGCAAACAGCCAAGTATACTAGGTCTCTAGATCTACAATCAGCGTAGAAATTAAATCTAAATACACTCCCTGTATCTGGATGAGCAAAACAGTTACTACCTGACATGTAAGCACACTGGTTGTTCCCTCTACAAGGGAAGGTGCCTTGTCTATTAGATAAAGTTAAACCCTTCTCATCACTTTCGTAACACCGCAGCCTTTTCAATGATTTTGAATTCCTATAGGCAAAACTTGGTTTACTTCCTACTATCCCAACAATTCTATCATCATCAGTAGTGAGGATGCCCCAATTTTTATTGATAACATCCTTAATCTTTAAATTCTTATTAGAATAGGGAATCGTTATCCTATTCACATTAACTTGTTGCTCCCCATTATTCACATATGCATTGTGACCTTGATACTTGTGTAAATAGGGCTTACCCTTCTCTTTCCTCATAGATTTATTTACTTGGTATACACCTTCTATTTCCTTTTTACTATATCTCCTTGCTAGAAAATTATCTGCTAACATCTCTTGTTTCAGATTGCAACTTTCATCTTCAGTAGTGAGACGTGACATTCTAAGGGTCTGCTTTTCACTATATTTCGATAAATATGTTGGGGGTGCATGCTATTACGATGTAAGATGCTGTTCCTCCAGCAAGGATTTCTATACATCTCAGAATGCATCACATCGCCTTTCTTTAATATCTGAACATCTAGAAATTCTATCATAGCATCTGAGCTTTTATATTCAAAACTCAAAAAATCAGTCGTACCATTTATATAATCAATAAAGTCAGTGAGCTCACTTATAGTACCATCCCATGTAAAAAACACCATCTACAAAATGTTTGTAGAATTTAATGTGTTTGCTATAGGAGGTATTAGCCATAACATAAGTGTTCTCCCAATACGCTAACACAAGGTTAGCGTATGAATTAGCACAAGGGGTGCCCATGTCAACCCCTTTTTTCTGTAGGTAATACGTGTTGTTATATAGGAACACATTATTGTTCAGTACTAGATCTAATAGCACTAAAATCCTAATAATCAAGTTCCTAGGTACCCCTTTCTCAATCAAATAAAATCTCACAACTCCATCCCTGTGTCATTAGGAATTGTTGTAAATAGAAATACATCTAAGGTTGACTAAACTCATTTTGTACATAGTCAATAGAGGATAGATATTCACCATAACTTTCTAGAAACTCCTGAGTATCTTTTAATATAAATGTAGTATTAACTACTGGTCTAAGGTGCTTTTCAATAAAGATGGATGCAGGTTCCGTGAGCCAACCACCGCCTGAGACAATAGGTCTCATAGGTGGATTCGTAAGAATTGTGTATCTTGGGGAGTCCCCTAAAAGTGGGGACCACAGGTTGCTCAACCTAAAGGTACTTATATAATTCACCATCAATAGTATTACATAGAAATAAATCATATAGTTCAGAGTTCATGCATGTCGCTACACAGAAGACGCTCTGAGAATCTAATGGGCAACGTCCAACTGTGAGGCGACAACGCTACCGCAGCACCACCACTATGCTATTTAATATGTTAATGTTTGTCACATGATTTTTTTTTATATAGAGTTTTTAAGAACAGACTTATATTAAACTGTTTGTCTGAAGAAGCTGAGTCAGTGTACCCAATGAAAAGCACTTCATTAAACTATAATTTATTCTCGTTTTTGGTCCTAAAATTCTTCGGTTCCTGTGGATTTGTTTTGTGCTTGCTTTGACTTCTGGTTTGCACTGGAAATTAGAGATGACAGCCAGTTGTACTTTCACAGTAGAAGAGCTAGCGCCCTGTTGAAAAATACTCACCAAAAATTCCAAAACGGCTGGAACTGAAGCTGTGAAAGGATCCAAGTCCCACTGAGAAGCCCAAATAGAAAAATGTTTCCACTTGCTACAATATAGGTTCATAGGTTGATACTAGGCTATCTGCTCTAGGGCATTTACAAGCCTAGCCACAGTGTGTTTGGCTTTCGTCGCCCTTCTTAAATTAGTTGATTGTGCCTCTGTATAGTAGGTCACAGACGATAGCCCATTTATGGTTAGTTTACCGTGCCTCTGTCTAGCAGTGACACAGAAGAGATCCCAGGGGTAAATTTACGATCTCCCATCCAAATGTCAAGATTCTTCTTGAAGAGGGTCATTGAGGGGCTCTATCTGACATGGATTGGGATTTTGTTCCAGAGTGAGGGGAGCCTCTGGGATATGAATCTGTCCCTCCAGCATGTTCTATTTATTTCTGTGCTGAGGTTTAAGTCACTGGAGCGTGTAGTTCTGATGGATTTGGATTTCTTGAGGTGGAGCATGTCCATTAATTCTGGGTTGGACATGGCTTTATACGTCAGGCACAGATCGCCTCTGAGTAGGCGGTAAGAAACTGAGTAGAGCTGGAGTTTCTTTAGCCTAACTGCGTAGGGCATCTGTTTGAGTCCCTTGATCCTCTTGGTGAGGTACTTTTGGGGTCTTTCTAGTTGTAGCAGGTGTCGGGTAAGGTACATCCCAAATGGGGCATTGTATTAAATTATGGGCCTGATGAGTGATGAGTACAGGGGCACAATGACCTCTCGATCTAGATGTGAACCCCTTCGTGATAAGGTGGGCTATATAGAATGTCTTCCTAACCACTTTGGCAATGTGACTGTCAAAAAAGAGATTGCAATCTACTTGGGTCCCCAAATCCCTAATTACTTCTTCCGTACTTAATGGATTACCACCTAT
Organism: Protopterus annectens; assembly: GCF_019279795.1. Classification (NCBI taxonomy): domain Eukaryota; kingdom Metazoa; phylum Chordata; order Ceratodontiformes; family Protopteridae; genus Protopterus; species Protopterus annectens. The sequence continues at coordinate 762,890,943 of NC_056728.1, read as the reverse complement.
GTGGTAATTTGTGGGCACTTTGTTTTTCCCAAAGGGGATGACTATGCACTTTTTGGCATTTAGCTTTAGGCCGTGGCTCTGGCACCAATTATCTGTCTCTGTGAGTCCTTTTTGGAGGATGCTTGTGTCAGCCGGCGAGTCGATTATGGCCCCCAGTTTGCAGTCATTTGCAAACTGTCAGCCATAGTCCTCCTGTGTTTGCCTGTACCTCAGAGAAATATATACCGAACAAGAGAGGTCCTAGGACTGAGCCTTGTGGGACGCCACTTGTAACTGGTTTAGAGTCTGACATGGCACCTGCAATTCTGACCATGTGGGTTCTATCCCTAAGCCAGTTGGCAACCCATCTTGTGACATAGGGGTTGATATTTAAGCTGGTGAGCTTATTTATGATGCCAGAGTGGGGTATTGTGTCTAAGGCTTTTGCAAGGTCAAGGTAGGCTGTGTGGACTACCTTCCCTTTGTCTATGGCCTTGGTGACTGTTTCAAAGAAATTGACCAGGTTCAAGAGGCAAGATCTGCCCTTAAAGCCGAATTGGGTAGGATCCAGTGTTTGGAGGTTCCGAGTTCCATGATGATACGCTCCATAGCTTTGCAGACCAGGCTAGTTAGGCTTATAGGGCGATAGTTTCCGGGGTCCGTTGTGGCACCACCTTTATGGAGTGGGACCACTGTTGCTGTATGCCATTCTTTGGGTACATATCCTGTTGTAAGGCTGAGACTGAACAGTGATTTTAAGTGAGGGTTCAGTTCTTCTTCGAGCTCACATAAAACGCAGCCCGGGACACCGTCCGGTCCCATTGATGCTGTGTTTTTTGCTTTGGAGAGGGCAGCTCTCACCTGTGCATCTGTGATGTCAGGGAGGCTACACTCTGTTGGGATGGTCATTTGCTCATTTGGGGGGGGGGGGGGAGTTTGCACTGAACCTGTCTGCCAGGATGTTGGCAATGTCTGTGGGTTCAGTGTATTTTTTGTCATTTTGCACCAACTCAGAGCATATCTGGGAGTTTCCACCCAGATTTCTGACATAACTAAAGAATGCCTTGTGATTATCTTTAGCGTCTTGTGCAATTTTTCTTTCGAAGCTAGCCTTAGATGATTTTATGAGGGATCGTAGTTTCTTGCTAGTACTGATCAGAGTTGCCTTACCTTTCAGGGATTTTGCTCTATCATGTAGTAGCTTCCTCCTTCTGTTGTACAGCTTATTTATGGCTGGGGTCCACCAGACAGGTCTCCTGCCTTTGGAGGAGTGTGTCTTGGTTTTATTTGGGATAGCACAATCCATGCATTCCTGTAGGTGTCCATAGAATGCGTTTGTAAAGGATTCTGCGGTTTGGGCCGTATTTTCCACTGGCCCTGGGGCTTTGAAGGATTCCATCTCGGTTTTGAGAAGTGGGAAGTTTGCTTTTGAGAAGTTTTTGACCGGGGTTTCCTTAGCTGGGGGTGGGGATGGGAAATGGATGTCCATAGTAATTAATTTATGGTCCGATCTTACCAATGAGGGGTATATACCTCTGCTATGGAACAGAGTCCCCATATGTTGGTGATGAACAGGTCCAATATGTTTTCCCCTCTTGTGGGAGTGGTGATCAGTTGTTCCATAGCATTTGAGTTTATAAATTCTAGGGACCGTTGGGCTAGGGTGTTGAGGCTTGAGTAGTGCTCCCAGTCTATGTTTGGGTAGTTAAAGTCACCCAATATAATGGTGTTTGGAGAGACCTTCATATTCTCCAGTGTCTTCAGGAAAGCCGAGTGGGGTTCCTGAGTTTGGGAGGGTGGTCTGTAGCAGGCTACAAACAGGAAGGCAGTTTTGCCCACAGTTAGTTGCACATGGATGGTCTCAGATGCTTCGTGCAGTGCCACTAGCCTGGAGGTATGGGTATCTGATGAATATGGATACTGCCCCCTCCTCTTGTGGTTCAGTCCAAGTTTTGGGGCCAAAACGCATGGTATGAGGTATAGCCTGGTAGTGCTGGGGTGCTCTCGGGAGCCTTAAACCAGGTTTCTGTTACTGCACAGATATCGATATTCTCCATACCGAGGAGAGCCTCGAGTGCATGCATCTTGAGGTTTAGACTTCTGGCGTTGAGCAGCATTACCCTTAGTTTTTTGTTTTTTTTTCTTGTGCTGTCTAAGGAGGTGGGTTTGTCTTTTGAGCCTTGCCTAAAAAAGGCACTATGGGGGTGGCAAGAGCCTTGGCCAGTATTCGAAAACCCAGGGGTGACAGGTGCAAGCCGTCCCTAGCAAAGCACCGTGGCTTGTCAAGCATGTCATCCCAGGCTGACAGACACTGGATCTCCTTTGAGTGACACCAATACTTTAGCCAGTTGTTGAAATTGATCATTTTGTCTTTATACTGTGGTATCATTCTTGGTGAGGGTAAGATGCTATTCAAGGTCAGGGTCATACCAGCCTGGGCCACATGATCAGAGAGCTCCTCTATGTCTCTTTTCATGTAATCCAGGGAGGTACGGCTCAGGTCATTCACACCAGCATGGACAATGACTGAGTCATATTTGTACTTGCTTTGGAGTGATCTGAGTGCTTGTGTTATGTGGCGGATCCTGGCACCCGACAGGCAGCTTACAGTGACCTTCTTGTTCAGCCTGGTGAGAGGGACGTCAGTGTGTCCGACAACAGAGTCCCTATTACAAGTGTATTAGGTGTGTTGTTTAGCCTTAAGAGCTGTGACTGTGTGGCACACTGACTTTGTGAACTATGTGATACGTGGGTATTGTTGTGGGGTAGCAGTTGCTTGGATGTCTGCTTTGGAGATCTCTGTTGCTTGGGCAGATTTTTATTTAGAGCCTCCAAGTATGTTTTTGTGTTTATGTGTTTGGTTTGCTGTTGTGATAGGTCTATGTGAGACTGGATTTGTGGTGTGTGTAATTACCTTCTCCACCAGACTGACCGTGCCAGTACTACATTGAGAGAGCTCAGCCTCCAGTTTGGCTATATAGTTGCATCTCTCATATATTTGAGCTTGTTGGGATGAGGAGAGGGTGATCTGTGTACATAAGGCAGTTGTAACATTGCCTCAAAATTCCCATATTCACCAGCTGGACTGGAGAGTAAACCTGAAACTGACTTTTGGACATGCTAGAATAGTATAAGGAATTAATTTTGACTTTATCAAAAAGGACCAATAAGGAGCCAAGTACTTAAAGGGAGTATAAGAGGGTGTAGTGCTTTAGTTTATTAGTGCTTACTTATAAGACACTTATCCTAGCTACTGCTGGGTTTTAGAAGGAAAATACAGTGCTTACTTTGAGATTTGGAATAATTCTAAGGGAAAAAGTGAAGAGCAGACTTTGTGGAGCCGGGAATAGTTTAAACCTGATTACGCGGTGCTGCGTTATGTGCAAAAATGCGCAAAAGAGGGTTTTAAGAGAGGGGAATCAAGGAGTTTGGAATTGACCCAAAATGGCCAATAAAACTACAGTTTCTAGGCAGTAACCACTCCCACAGGGGCATCCTGGAAGATGACTTGTGAGCCGCCACCAAAATAGGTCTTAACTGGGGAAGATAATCCGGGAGCCCTAATAATCAAGAAAACTGGAGCAGCCAAGTGGTGAGCTTCAGACTGTCCAGGTCTGGATGAGGAATCCCCAAAGGGTGCGATATGAGATCTGGAACATGATCCAAGATCCATGGTGGAACTATAAGGCGAGACCAAAGGAAGGGGAACCAGACTTGTTGAGGCCAGAATGGGGCAAGGAGGATCACCTTGCTCCCCAGTGTCTGTGTTTTCTGAAGAAACTTCATTATGAGAGGTAAAGAGGGATAAGCATAAAGAAAACCAGGAGGCCAAGCATGGATAACAGCATCCCTGGGGGTTTCCCTCTGTGGGGGCTTCAGAGCGAAGTAACTCGCTGCACTTCACGTTGGAAGGAAATGTGAAGAGACTGCAGCAAGGCCGACCCCATACAAGGAAAATCTGTTCCACTACAGAAGGTCTCAGAGACCACTTGTAAGGCGTCAGAATAGTCCTGCTGAGTTTGTCCGCTAGTATTTCGGACCATCCCAGAATGTGCATGGCCACCAGAAACTGGCCGGTGGAAATCCCCCATTCCCACACTCTCATGGCTTTGCAACAAAGGACTTGGTTCCTCCTTGTTTGTTGATATACCAGACTACAGACATGTCCGACTGTACTGCAATAGTTCCCAGAGGAAGAAAGGCATGAAGGGCCTGCAACTCCAAAAGGACCACTCATCTCTAGAATATTGATATGCAGTTTGGTCTCGTTCGGGGGCCATGTGCCTTGGACTGCCCTTCCTGTGCAATGCCTCCCCCACACTAACTGGGATGTGTCCGTGGTCTGGGGTGGGTTGCAAGAAATGGGCATACCTCGACTAGGTCAGGGGAGAGGACTCACCAGCGAACAGACTCCCTGCAAGCTGCAGAAATACATATCGGATGGTCTAAGGGAAGGTCTAGCAAGGACCACTGAACTGCTAGCGTCCACTGTAGCACCCGCATATGCAGATGTGCACACAGAAGAGTGATGGTGGCTGCCATGGAACCTAGAGCCCACAGCACTGTCTCCGCCAAAGGAGGACTTGACTGGATGACTCGGTGAAAAATGAAGACGCAAGTTCTGTACACTCTCCGGGGTGAGATAAACCCTCATCTGGGTGGTATCTAACCGGGCCTGTATAAATTCTAGAACCGGGATTACAGATGATTTGGCTTTGTTGATCGTAATCCCCAGATTTGTTCATGTCGGTAAGTAGTCTCTGGCTTGCGAAAGTAGATGCTTGGTGGGGGCAGTGAGGAGTCAATCATCTTGGTACAGAAAGAACTGAATTCCCTAAAGCATCAGGTGAGCTTCTACAACTGCCATTACCTTGGTGAACACCCTGGGGGCTGTGGCGCGACTGAAGGGAAGGGCTCGGAACTGGAAATGATTGGCCCCTATCCGGAAGCGGACAAACCTCCTTGAGCATCTGTTCCATCTTTATATGATAGTACACATCCTGGAGATCTATAGAGCACATACAATCATTCTCCTGCAGATAGGGCAGGATGGATTGCAGAGTGACCACCTGGAATTTTTCCTTGGCAATTGTCAGGTTTAGGTTGGAAAGATCCAAAATGGGTCTCAAGTCCCCCATTTTCTTTGGCACCAAAAAGAACTTGGAATAGATGCCCAATCCAGATTGATCTATGGGGACGTGTTGGATGACTCGCTTCTTTAGCAGCTGGTCTATTTCAAGAGCTGCCACCTCCCTTTGCGCAGGTGGGACGTCTGGGAGGGGTCTTAGGGGAAGAGGGTCTGTAAGAAGGGGATGGAGTAGGCTCTGGATATAATCTGTAGCACCCAACGGTCTGTTATAACGTACTCCCCACTCAGTCAGGTGCAACGAGAGACTACCCCCGACTGCCTCCAGAGAAGAGTAATCGGGCAATCTCTCAGGGCTGTTGTGCAGGCCTGTAAGAGAAAGGTTCTAGAGATCCGAAATTCCTCAGACCCTCTTTGCCCCTGGGCCGGTGCCTATCGTAACCCTCTCTGCCTGTGGGGGAAGATGAGTCCTGAGTGCTCCGGGAGTACTGAGATTTTTGGAATTACATCTTCGTCCCTCACTGATTCCTTGAAAAGGATCTTTGAGGGGCGGAGAAGCGGATCCCAACGGCAAACAGTGTCTTTCAATCCTTTTCACTCTGGACCAGAGTCTTGCACACAGACTTCCTAAACAGGGAAGAACCACGATAGGAAACGTTGGCAAAGAATGCCTTGAAGGGTTTGGAGAACTAACATAACCAGAGCCAGGCATGTCACCGCATGGCAACACCGGAGCCAGCCACTCTTGCTGCTCCTTCTGTAGCATGAGAAAGGAGGTGCATGGATGTATTGGACACCACTTTTAGAGTGGTCGTATGTACAGAGAAGGTCTGTTTCATCTCCGGCTACGGGGACTCCGGGGGCGACTCTGCTACCTCCTTGACCAGATCCCACTGAAGTCGAATAACATGTGCCAAATCATTCAGCGACCTTATAGAAAAGGTAGCTGAAGCAAAGACCTACTTCCCAAGACAGTCCATAGTCCTTGACTCTCGGTCCGGAGGATGGACCGTGGAGCTCTCCTGAGCGAGCTCTTTCTTTGTGGCGGCTGACACCACCATCACGTCTCCCGGGGACCCCTTACTCCAGCTAGTCCGGGGGGGGGGGTACCAAGGACCTTATCTGAATGTCTAGAAATAGGCTCCACTGTGTCCGGCTCCTTCCATGCCCGAAATGTAATGAGGTCTACAAGTGGATCTGCAGGAAAGGAAACCCCGGAAGCAAATGGGCCCATGCCAAAAGCATCCAGGAACACAGACTAGTTGGGGGTTGGCTTTTGGGCGGACCACACCCCCCCCTTTGACGGAGAAGTTCCATGATGCCCCCAAAGGAAACCTAGTCGGGGGGCTGATCTGGGGGAGCTTTCCCCTTCCTCCAAGTCAGTGTCATCTGTGAAGGACTCTGGAGAGGAGTCCAGGTGCCTCCTTTTGCATGACCATTTGCGGGGAACCTCCTCAGTGGGACTGTTCGAGGGGGACTCTCAAACTACCTGTTGTGTTCCGATGGTAGCTACCTGGGGCAAATCGGGAACGGGTTGTCCCCAAAGAGGACAAAATGGTCGGAGCTGCACCCATGGCCGAGGGAGTTGGGGCGGAATCCAAAGAGGAAATGGTCAGGGGTCTCAACCCACTCAAGAGCACCCTCTGCACCATGTCAAACGTCAAAGGAGAGAGAGAGCTCCTGGGGATACCAAAGAGGGGGCTGCTCTCCTCAGGTCTGACGAGGGAGTCGGAGCAGAGATGGCAAGGGGAGACTGCGCTATGAAAACCTTGGAGTCGACAGAACCCCCTCAGATTCGAACCCAAGGCTACGGCTCCGAGAGTTCAGATCCAAACCAGTCGGATCAGACTCACTCAAGGCAATGGCCAGCATCGAGGTAACTAGGTATCATCGGCGCCGACCCTCGAACCCAGTGACCTCTCCTATCCAAGGGCTCTGAAACCATAGATCCGATCGGTGAAGGAGCTATGGGTGTAAAAAAAAGGGATGCAAACCCCCTGTTCCAGAGGGAGAAGGGGCTGGCAAGACTCCCAACTGGATCTGTGTGCGTATAACTTTCTGCATTATTTTTATCCATCTCAGCCTCACAAACTGCATGAAGAAGATGCCACCAATGCTGGCCTGCAATGCTGGTGGTGGGAAGCACTAGACTGCTGTCTAGACTTCTCCGGCTCCAGAGGAAATTTAGGTGAACGGAGCTGGGGGCTACTAGGCCTCGGAGGAGTCCTAATCTTGGGAGGAGGACCCACCGAAGCAGAACGGTCCAGTGACCTCGTCCTCGGCTTGTCTTTCTTAGGTTTATCCCTCTCCACAGGCCTGGAAACAGGAGGTCGAGTCCCAGGGGCATGGGAAGGGGACGAAGTAGTAGCAGACACAGACACGGCCAAGCTGGTAGTAGCGGAGATGGCCGCCTCCAAAGCTGGCGGGAGACCCTTCATAACTAACTTAGCCTTGTCTTTGAGGGCACTTGGGTTAAAGTCCGCACAAAGAGAGCAAGCAGTCAGTAAATGGGGCATGCCTAAGCACACCACGCACAGAGTGTGGCCGTCAGCTGGAGAGAGCTTGTGGCCGCACTCTGTGCACTTCCTGAAGACAGGGCTTTAGAGTATCTGCCATGCCTGGGAAGATAACGCATAAAGACACACACACGCACCCGCTATCACATACAAATCCCTAGGGGTGATGAAGGACGAGGGAGCACAACGCGAGGTATGGGGAGGTTAAAGGGGAAGAAAAGGGGAACCTACACTCAAAAAACCCGCACAAACGACACTTACCCAACAATAAGCCTGGAGCTCAGTGACTACGATGCTGTGCTTTTCAGCGGCAAACGAGATCTAGGGGAAGGAAGGAGCTACAGGGGCATTATGAGTAAGGGAGGAGCTTGGATCAGATGCTAGTGAAGCGGATGTCTCGGATCCGATCTGGATCAGACTACCCACAGGTTGATGACCAAATGAAGTCAACTACTTCAAATTGTCGGTTACTGTAAAAACAGTTACAATCACATGGTGGAGACATTACCTTCATGAGGGTGTGGTCAGAAACAAGACTGCCTTAAGGAAAGAGTTGTTTTATTAATAACAGTAAGCAAATAAATAGGTGGAATCCTAAGATATGCAGGATGAGAATGCAGACTAATGTACCATTACAAAAGCATAAAAGTTATGTACTTACCATAACATTCCATGTGTGTTGTCCTTCTCTATCTTTATTCTCACTGACAGGTCGGATCTGTCTCTGCCTTTACCAAAGCTCGTGGGCCCCTTTCCCTACCCACAATGCAGCTCCCTGACTTCCTCAGATCTTGTTTGTCCCCCCAGAAATCAACAGGAGAAAACCTACTGTCTATCTCAGTACAGAGGGTATACAGTAGTAGTAATACATATTAAGGACCAAAGATATTCTCTTGGAGGCTATGCCGATCCAAAATCCATTGACCACTAAATCTCAGAGAAGATCTGGAAGGGGGCACGGAGGGCAAGTTGTGAGAATAAAGGTCAAGATGGACAACACACATGGAACGTTATGCTAAGCACATAACTTCTTTATGTGTTGTCAATCTCATCTTTATTCTCACTGATGTGACCCCGTCCCAGGCAACCCGATTCTTCGGTGGCTCATGGGAGTTTATTCCTCAGAACCATAGAACCAAAAGAGACTATACTCAGAGGCCAAATCCAGTTTGTAATGAGTAATAAAGGTATGAGGTTTCGCCCATGTAGGTGCAGCACAAACATTATCCAAAGGTAACCTAACTTGGAAAGCTGTAGAAGTAGCTACTGATCTGGTGAAATGAGCTTTTACTGGAAAGGGGAAAGCTCTGTTCTTAGAGTTGTAGATGTAGGATATACAAACAATGAGCCATCTAGATAAAGTTACCTTCGAAACTGGCTCTCCTTTTCTAGTCTCGGAATAGGACACGAACAGCTGGTCTGTTTTTCTAATTCTTGCAGGTCAATGCAAATAAATAAATAATTGTCTATATGTCTAGAAGATAAGGCATACTTGTCTTTTTTCTGGTAGCTTAGAAAGAACACGGTCAGCTCAGTGGAATGATTCAGATTACTTTCTGACAATGACCATTGGAAGAAAGGAGTCAGTTCGTAAAGAGACTGTCTTTATGGAAAAGCAGGAAAGAAGGCTTTGTGGACAAGGCTTGCAGCTCCAAGACTCTTCTGGCTGAGGTAATACCGACTAAAAACAGTTTTCTCCAAGACAGAAACTTTATATCACATGTGCCTGAAGGTTCAAAAGGGGAGAAGAAATGTTTGTTAAAATGAAATTTAGGTCCAATGGAGGAGTGGGATCCTTACATGGGCGCCTAATCATAGCTGTTCCTTTTAAAAGAGCTTTACAGAGTGTGTGACATGACTGTAGCACCATTTTCGCCAATATGATAATTGGATGATAACTGGACTTTGACAGTAGAAGCAGCTGCACCCTCATGAAAAAGTTTGGCTAGAAATTCTAGGACAAATTGAACAGGAGCAGAAAAGAGGTATATTTTGTTACTTGTCCACGACTAACCTGTCCATTTACGCTTGTAAAATCTTCTTGTGGAAGAATTATGTGAAAACAAGGTATGTTTCACCAGAGAAGAAAGGAGGGGAAACCTAGCAATCAAGGGAACTGGAGCAGCCAAGTTGTCAAGATGAGGTTTTGAAAGTTGGGATGAGCCTACCCCGATGGATGTGTCCAGAAGATATGGAGCTGGGTCCAGAATCCATGGTTCGTCCAGATGATGAGGCTGAAGAAAGTGGAACCAGATCTGACAAGGTCAATAGGGTGCAATCAGAATTATCGTGGTCTCCAACTGACTGGCATTCTGTAACATTTGGGAATCAGTGGAAATGGAGGGAAAGCATGCAAGAGTCCCAGAGGCCAATCATGAATAAGTGCGTTCCTTGATGACTTCCATATAGGAGGGATCAGGGCAAAAAGGTTCCTGCATTTGGTATTTGTGGGCGAGGCAAAAGGATTGCAGCAAGGATGGCCCTATTTTCAGAAAATCTTTTCTGTCACATATTGCTTGAGGGACCACTCATGAGGCCATAATATGGTCCTGATCAATTTGTCTACAATTACGTTGGATTTCCCCGAGATGTGCACTGCAGTCAGAAAACAGTTGGAAGACATTGCCCATTGCTAAACCCTTGAAGCTTCTTGACAGAGGGGGTAAGATCTGGTTCCTCTGTTTTCCACTGCCATACTGTCTGACTAAATTGCTATTGTTCCTAGAGGGAGTGTGTTCTGAAATGCTTGCAACGCATATAGCACTGTCCTCATCTCTAGGATGTTTATGCGCAAGTGAGCCTTGTGCTCCTGCCAGGTGCCTTGGACGGTCTTGCCCAGATAATGCCCCCCCCTTACCCTATATGGGAAGCATCCATGGTCACTGTGGCCTGAGGCGGGGGAGGAATGAAGGGATTGCCCTGAAGAAAGTACAGTTGTGTACCTACCATAAATGTAGATGTTTGAGTGTATTCACTGTTGCAGTCATTACACTTGGGTTATCCTGCTGGCAGGCGACCCGCAGTCGGCCCGAGTTCCAAAGTCTTGGTCCGGCGTCAGTTGCTGTCGCTTCTTCCCTGACGTCAGTGCGCCAGGGGTATAAAAGTTGCAACCAACGCCATTTTCTTCAGTTTTTCTTGCCCCGGATGTCAGGTGCCCCCAGATAGGAAGGCTGAAAAATAATAAATATGCCAGAAAACCATGCATATAGTACTATAAATATTTCCCTCATCTACAAGCAAATACACCACATAGGTTGTAAAGAGTTATGAAGTACAGAAAGGTCCCAGCAAAGAAAAAAGGGGGATGGTGGGTGGGTAACCTGGACTGCAACAGTGAATACACTCTAACATCTACATTTATGGTAGGTACACAACTGTACTATGTTCGTGTTTCACTGTTGCAGTCATTACACTTGGGTAGAATCCCAAAGTTGAGGTAGGGTGGCTGGGTCTAGATTGGATTAGCCGATGCTAACAAGCCCTGCAGAACTGCAGTGGCAAAGCCTGCTCTGGATTTAGAGTAGAGTAGAGAGGTAAGTGGTAGTGCCTGGTGAAAGTGTGCACAGAGCTCCAGGTTGCAGCTTCTAAAATATCTTTGGTTGGTACTCCTCTAGGAAGGCTGACGAAGTGGCTGCTGCTCTTGTAGAATGAGGCCTAATGCCCTTAGGTACTGATTTGCTATGCTGAGCATACCAGAAGCATATGCAGTGTCCTACCCATTTGGAGATTGTCTGCTTTGTAATAGGCTTTCCTTGTGATCCTGCAGCATATGCTACAAACAGTTGCTCAGTTTTTCTGAAAGCTTTTGTTTTTTCCAAGTAGAATCGTAGCTGCCTGTGTATATCCAAAGTGTGCAGAAGTCTCTCCCCTTTACTCTGGGGATTTGGGTAAAAAGTAGGTAAAATGACTGGTTTGGTTTAAGGCCACATTGGAGACCACTTCTGGCATGAATGTTGGGTTTGTTCTAAGAGAAATCCTGTCTTGATGAAAAATGAGGAAAGGTTCCACAGCCATCAATGCCTGTAACTGAGACTCTTCTTGCTGAAGTTATTCCAGAGCAGTTTTCCAGGACAGAAATTTTAGATCAGCTGTGCTGGCTGGTTCAAAAGGAGGCAGTGTGAGTTTTTCCAAATCAAAATTGAGGTCCCAAGTAGGTACTGGTGCTCTCCTTGGGGGTCTTATATTTTTTGCCTCTCTGAGGTACTGTCGTAGTAGAGGATGTGAAAAAAATAGGAGGATCCGTATTGTAATGAGCCGAAATGGCAGAGGCATGGATTTTAATAGATAAGATAGGCCTTTGTCCAACATCTCAGTTAGGTACTGCAAAATCTGTGGTATATTCGGGACAAGTGGTTCTAGCCCTTGTGTCTTGTTCCAAGCACAGAATCCCTTCCATTTTTCTGCACAAGATTTCCTAGTGCTGGGCCTCCTGGCTTCTAAAATTACATCCATAACGGCTTTAGAGAGAGGTGCAGTCTGAGTGGCTACATTATCTGCTATGCTGCCAGATTTAAGGTTCTGAGCTGACTGTGCAGAATCTGATTGTTTTGTTGTGTCAGAAGATGAGGTATTTGAGGCAGAGGCCAAGGTGGGCCTTGGGACAAACTCTTTAGGATTGGGTACCAGTGCTGGCGTGGCCAGTCTGGAGCAATCAGGATAATTTTTGGCTTTTCTTGTCTGACTTAGTAACACCTTGGTGAGAAGAGGCATGGGAGGGAAGGCATAGACTGTCTCTCCTTTCCAGCTGAATGATAGAGCATCCACTTTACATGCTTGAGAGTAATAAGTCCTTGTGCAAAATTTCTGTATCTGGTAATTGTGAGGGGAGGCAAAAAGATCTATGTCTGGGCATCCCCATCTCTTTGTGATCATGCTGAACACATGTGGATTTAACTTCCATTCGTGAGGATCCAGGGGATTTCCGCTTAGTCTGCCAGTGTATTTTTTGTTCCTGGCAGGAATTGTGCTTGCAGATGTACTTGATAAGTCAGGTCTGTGTTCCACAAAGTCATGGCTTGTCTGCATAGGGGGTAGGAATGTGTGCCCCCTTGCTTGTTTATGTACCACATAACTGGGGTATTGTCCGTCTTTATTAATAGTTGTCCTGGATGTATTAGGTCCTTGAAGGCTGTGAGGGCACTCTGTACAGCTGGCATCTCTTTTTGACTGATGTGAATTTGCATTTGTTCCTTGGGCCACGTGCCTTGAATACATTTTCCTATCATATGTGCTCCCCAGGCATAATCCGATGCATCCGTTGTTATTGTCTGCCTGGCTGTGGGTAAGGTGAAAAGCTGTCCCTTGTTGTGATGACAGGCCTGGGACCATCAAAACTCCTGTTGTAGGCAGGGAATTATAGTTATGACCGTCTCCAGGCTGTGACCATGCTGAGTCCAAACACTTTTTAGATACCACTGTAGTTTCCTCATATGCAGTTTTGCATATGGAATTAGTAGAATGCAGGATGCCATGAAGCCCAGGGCCTGCAGAATTTTTCTTGCAGGGAGCTGAGCTTTTGTTGCCATCACTTGAAAGTAATGAGTCAGTTGCCTTTGTCTGTCTGGCGTGAGATAAGCCATCTGGGCAGTTGTATTTAAGCTTGCACCCAGGAATATTATCTCTTGAGAGGGCACTAGTTTTGATTTCTTTTCGTTTACTGTCCACTGTAGGCAAATTAGCAGTCTTTTTACAAACGCCAGGTGCTTTAGAAGTATGTCCTTGCTCTCTGCTTGAATAAGGCAGTCGTCCAAGTAGGGATATATTTGAATTCCTTTTTGTCTGCAAAATGCTATTACTGGTGCCAGGCATTTTGTGAAGATCCTGGGCGCAGTAGATAAGCCAAAGGGCAGTGCAGAGAATTGGTAATGCATTGAGCCTGCTATGAATCTGAGGTATCTTCTGCAAGATCGTCTGATTGGGACATGCAGGTATGCCTTTGAGGTCCAAAGTAACTAGCCAAGCCTCCTTGCCCAGCATGGGCAGAACTTGTAGTGTTAACATTTTGAATTTTGGAACATGCAGGAAAGTATTTATGATTGACAGGTCCAGTATTGGTCTCCAGGCTTTGTCCGGCTTTGTCCTTTCTGGGTACTAAGAAATGTCGAGTAAAATCCTTGTCCCTGTTCTTGTTGTGGAACTTTTTGAATAGCTCTCATGTCCATAAGAGCAGCAATTTGTTTTTGTGCCTCTGCCCTTTGATTTTGTGGCAGGTCTGGCATACCTTTTGGTTTTGGAAGCGTGTGGAAATGGAGCCTGTAACCCTGAGAAACAATACTCAGCACCCATTGATCTTGGGTGATCATGTGCCAATTTGAGAAAAGTGCTAGCTTTCCCCCTAGGGGAGCTGTCAACAGATAAGTGCTTGGTATTTGCAGAGGGAAGTCATTGTGACTGTTTCCTGTAAGGTTGTGATTTATCTTCCCCTCCTTTGGGGGCTGTAGTACCCCATTACTAAGGTCTGTAGGAGCCTTTGGGCTGAGATCTGCCTCTTGGGCATCTGTATCTGCCTCTTTGTGGCCTGTCTGACATTGGAAAGGACCAATTTTTTGAAGGTCAGTTTCTGCTAAATCTAGGTGGTTGAACCTGTAAGAAATATTTCACTGTCTGCATTGACTTTGCTTTATCCTCCATTTTCTTTCACACCTCTTCTGCCTTAACACCAAACAAAGTATCATGCTGTAATGGAGCATCCAATAATTTTACTTTAACATGGTCAGGTAAACTTTGTTCTTTCAACCAAGCATGTCTACGAATAACGGAGCCTGTTACTGCGGCTCTACAAGAAGCCTCTAAAGAATCAAAACCACATTGCAGAGTATGCTTTCCCACTTGTTCAACAGCATGCAATAAATCCTGCATCTCCTTACTGTCAGGACTTTCTGTATTTGAAAGCATTTTCTGTTTTAACAATGACATGAGGTACTGTTGATATTTAAGCATGTGAAACTGACAGTTTAAAGCTCTTGCAGCTAAAGTAGCAGAAGTGTAAACTTTTCCCCCATCTGTCCAGAGCTCTGGAATCCCTATCTGAGGGGACAGGATTTTTGGCAGTGGAAGCCTTAACCCCTTTAGGACCCTGGGAAATTGTTTCTGGGTCTGCAGCAGGGTTTTTGTAAAGAAATTTATGAGAGTCAGGGGACCCTGTAGTACCTGTCTGGCTTAACTGGTGCAGGGGGTAAAGAATCAGGAGACAGACTGGATTCAGAAAAACATTTACAATATCAAGCACAGGGGGGATTAGCCAGGGGCCTGTGCTGAGGCAATAAAAGGAAATCTGAGCCTTTTCTTGGATTCTGAATAATCCTGGCTCTCCCAATGGAAATGCTCCCTCATGGTGTGCAGGCTTTCCCCAAAGGAATAATCCTCAGGCGGTGAGGCTTAAGGTATGGACTCTTCGGCATCAGAATCCTCATAGGGAGGGAGAGAATATCCCTGATCAGAAGAGGAATCAGAGGAAATGGAAACCTGATCAGAGGAATCATAATCAGTGTCTTGCCTAGGCCTTTTGTCAGGAAGGGGATGGGAACCCCTGATTAAAGTAATAAGGTCTTCGGCCATTTTAAACATCTGTTTCTTTGGCATGGATGACTGTTCTGGAGAATACTGTACTTGTTTCCTTGTCTTTAATAATGGTGTTTTTGATTTTGCCTTTGCTGCTGTAGTAGCCTTAATTGTAAGCTGTGAAGGTCTGAAAACACCCTCAGATGCTGATGCCTGCTCAGCGGCTCCAGACCCATCTGAGGGAATAATTCCTTAGGCCCAATACCTTGAGTTTCCACAGGCCTCGGTGTCTCCATGTGGCTGTCGGTTACGGCCTGTGGCTCTGAGGTAGCGGGTGTCAGGAGCTGTGAAAGCGCCTCACCAAGAACCGGTGACTGGCCTAGAAAAGGCTTAGTCATCGGTTTTGGACCTCAGATGCCTGTCCTTTTCTTTGTCTTTGCGTTTTTTGTAAATTCCAGTCGTCGGTTGTTCAGATGGCATTATGTAATTAAACCTTCAGCCAAAATAATGTAAAGCAAAATCAAACCGACGTTTAATAGTGCGTTTATTGAATGTAGCACAAAACCGACAACTAGTAACGTCATGGTCAGGGCCTAGGCAAGGAATATAGTAAGAGTGAAAGTCCTTATGAGGTATTTGCTTCCCACAAGAAATACAATTATTAACTTTTATTGACATCGGTCTGGAGCAAGAAAAAGTTTCCCCAATGGGGTACTTAGCTTTATTGAAGACTTTGGTTCTGAAACTCAATTTTGAAAATCTCAGGAGTCGGCCAACCGGCACTTGCAAACTGCTTTTGCTTTGGGCACTGCGCAGCAAGAAAGACGGAAGAAAATGGTGTCGGTTGCAACTTTTATAACGCTGGCGCACTGACGTCAGGGAAGAAGCTTCAGCAACCGACGCCGGACCAAGACTTTGGAACTCGGGCCGACTGCGGGTCGCCTGCCAGTAGGATAACCCAAGTGTAATGACTGCAACAGTGAAACACGAACATTTGAGGGGGAGTGAATCCACCACTCGAGATCTTTTTTGCATGAATTGGTTATGATAATCTTGGGGGATTTTGGTAAATGTGGAATTGACCACTGTGAGGACAATAACCATTAAGTATCTGCATATGGAGGCGAGCTAGAGAAACAAGTACAATGGATGTTGCCATCTTTCCCGGAACTTGTAACACTTGTTTTGCACTGGCTTGAGTTTTGTTGATTAACCTTTTCACATGTAAGCAGAGATCTTGAATTCTGTCGTGGAGAAGTCAGCGTGGTAGTATTTATTTCTGCTCCTATAAAATTTAAATTTTGAGATGGCTCTAGAGCAGATTTACCATAATGCCTAGTGAGCAGCAAAGCTTGAGTGTGTAGCTTCTGGCTTGTAGCAGGAGTTGCCTTGGTCAGGGTGGTTATGAGCCAGTCATCCAGATATGGGAACAAATGGAATCCTTTGAGCTTCAAGTAAACCGCCACTACTGCCATACACTTGAACACTCTGGGGGCTGTAGTGAGACCAAAAGGCAGACCTCAAAACTGGAAGTGATTGGTTCCCAGCCAGAACCGTAAGAACCTTCTTGATCATCTTTCCTTTAAGATGTGGTGGTGCGCATCTTCCTGTAGGTCTACAGAGTACAGCCAATTGTCTTTTCCCAGGAATGTAAGTATTGACTGCAGTGTTACCATCCGGAACTTAGCTTTCTTCACAGATTTGTTTAACTTGCAAAGGTACAGAATGGGTCTCCCAGTCCAGTTTTCTTTGGAACTAAAAATAAATTTTGAGCAAGTTCCGGATCCTCTGGTCTGCAGGGATGACTTTTTAGAGCAACTTTTGAATTTCTAGTGTTGCTTGTTCCTTTTGATGGGGTGGAACTTCCGGAACAGGTTTACAGAGATAGGGAAAGCAAAGGGAATAACATATCCCTTGGATATTATATGTCCTGCATCCATCTGTCATAAGACATGTTTTGTCAGGCTTCAAGGTGCAGTGAAAATTGCCCCCCCCCCCCCCCCCGACTGCCTCCAGAGGCAAGCAGTCAGCCACTCCTTCAGGAGCGCTGAAAGGGTCTACCAAAGAAAACCTCTGGAGCCCATATTCTGCGGCCCTCCTCTGCAGTGAGGAAGGCATCTTGCATTATTGTTCTCCCCTTTGCCTCTTGGGGAACATCCACCCCGTGTGTCTTGGTAAGACCTCTGGGATTTTCTGAACCACATCTTCGCACTTCCCCTCGGACCCTTTGGAAATGGGTCTGGAAAAATGCACTCCAATGGCAAAGTCTTGCCCTCCTGTTCACACCGGGTTAGCATTTCCTTTACTTTGGCCTGAAAAACAGATGAGCCATCAAAGGCAGCTTTAACAAAGGAAGACTTAAAAGGCTTTGCGAAATCGCAAAGGTGCATCGAGGCCTGTCTCCTGATTGCGATTCCCAAACCTACAGTCCTACTCACTCCATCTGCTGCATATGAGATGAGTCTCATGGAGGAGTTGACTACAGAGTTGAGGGTAATGAGCTGAGCGTTGATCTCATCTTCCACCGAATCAGCTACAGATCTTTGGAGAGAGTCTGAATTTAGATGTCTTGTGAGGTACAATCCAAAAGGGGCATTGTACTCTATAATGGGTCTGAGTAGAGGGGAACAATGACCTCTTTTTCCTGGATGAGAACCCTTTTATGATGGTGTGCCACGTGGAAGGACTTCCTGACTACTGTGGCGATGTGACTATCAAAGGAGAGACTACTGTCCACCTGGGTCCCAAGGTCTCTTATCACGCATTTGGTGTTAAGTAGATTGCTGCCTATGTGGTAGTTCATGGGTACAGAGTTTTTACCAAAGGGGATGACACTGCACTTTTTGACATTGAGCTTGAGGCCATGGCTCTGACACCAGGCATCTGTCTCAGTGAGGCCCTTCTGTAGGGACTTGACTACGGCTCCTAGTTTGCAGTCATCTGCGAACTTCATCAGCCAGAGGCCTTCTGTGTTTGGTATCTACTTCTCTGAAGTACAGGCTAACAGGAGAGGTCCCAGGATGGAACCCTGTGGCACTCCAATTGTCACTGCCTTGAGGTCAGATTTGGAGTCTGCAACTTTTACAGTGTGGGTTCTGTCAGTGACCCAGTTGGCAACCAATCTTGTGACGCAGGGATTTATACCTAGTTTAGTGAGTTTAGCTATAATTCCAGAATGGGGGATGGTGTCGAAAGCCCTAGCGAGGTCAAGTTAGCCTGTGTGAACCACCTTACCCTCATCCACAGCTTTGGTGACTGCCTCAAAGAAGTCGATCAGGTTCAGGAGGCATGATCTGCGTTTCACAAACGCAAACTGGGTGGGATCCAGAGTTTGGAGGTTACCAATGTCTTTGTTTATGAGTTCCATGATGATACATTCCATGGCATTGCAGACCAGGCTCGCCAGGCTAATAGGTCGATAGTTCCCGGGATCAGTGGTGGCTCCCCCTTTGTGGAGTGGGATAACTGTTGCTGTGCGCCATTCAGTGGGCATAAAGCCTGATGTGAGGCTATTATTGAACATGGTGCTTAAGTGGGGAGCCAGTTCGTTCTGAAGTTCGTGTAAAATGCAGCCTGGGATGTTGTCCAGTCATATGGATGCTGCGTTTTTGGCTTTAGAGAGTGCAGCTTTTACCTGCATAGTTGTGATTAAAGGGACTCTGCATTCTTCCAGTATAATATACAGGTCAGGCATATTATATATATGTATATGTATATGTATATGTATATATATATATATATATATATATATATATATATATATATATATATATATATATATTTTTTTTTTTTTTTTTTTGAAGGATTTTGTCTGGAAGGGAGAGAGCAACTGTCCAGTGGGATAAGTTGATCATTTCAATAGAACTAGTTGATTTACGATTACCTGATTTGAAGGAATATTTTAGAGCTACACAGTTAAGACTCATGTACATAACACAAGCAGAAAGCTATAATTCATAGTGGAAAGAAATTATTATGATGAAGCAGGGGAAACAAGAGTCGGATTTGGATGCAGATGCTTAAGCAGAACAGTAGCTATAGATTACATTTATAAAGTAACAAAGTATTTTAAGTAAGCCATTATGAGAATGGAGAAATATTTTTGCTGATAGAGATGATTGCAATTAGAGGCACAGAAAATAGGCAAGAGGAAACTGGAATTTACTGGAGAAAACTGGCAAAGGAAGCAAGGTATTGGGAGCAAAAAACTAGAAAGGGAAAGGCAACAGAATGGGAAGAGGCCAAGAAGTCATTTAGACTGCAGGCTAGGAACTGCCTATACTTTATCACTCCCTGATAAGGAAGGCAGACAAAGGAATAGTGGAATCATTAGTGAAAGACCTGCTCTGGTAGAGTTTTTAGTTAAATTAAGAAAGGAAGCTGCTGTTATAAAAGGTATCATTAGTAGGGCATACAAAAATGCACCATAAATACAGGAATCAACCACAGGAGGTTAGAAAAGATTGGGATGAGAGAAGGGGCAAACAGTTCACAAGGAAATAAATAAAGTATAAACAATTTTAAACTTTTGGTTAGAAGTGTTTGCATACGTATTTTATACCACAGACTTCAAAGAATGTTTCCTCAGGTACATGGCAAATGTCAAAGGCAAGATGGGGAAGAAAGAGAAAGTACAGTTGTGTGCACTTACCATAAATGTAGATGTTAGAGTGTATTCATTGTTGCAGTCATTACATTTGGGTGATCTGCTGGCAGGTTGCCCTCAGTCGGCCTGAATTCCAAAGTCTTGGGTCCTGCTTCAGTTGCTGTCGCCTCTTCCATGACGTCAGGGTTATAAAACATTCAGCCAACACCATTTACTTTAGTTTTTCTTGCCCCAGATGTCAGGTGCCCCCAAAAAGGTAGCAGAAATATGTATAAATATATATACATGCATCAATATAAACTGTACCTTCATCTACAAGCAAATACATCACATAGGTTGTAGAAGATACAGAAGGAAAGAAACTCCAGAATGGGAGGAGGATGGTGGGAGGGTAACCTGGACTGCAACAGTGAATACACTCCAACATCTACATTTATGGTAAATGTACACAACTGTACTATGTTCTTCGTGTTTCACTGTTGCAGTCATTACATTTGGGTAGAATCCCAAAGCTATGGTTGGGAGGCTGGAGCTAAACAGCATTAGGTGAGGCTATAAGGCCCTGCAGCACTGCAGTGGCAAAGCCTGCCCTGGACTTAGAGTAGAGAGGCAAATGATGATGCTTTGTACAGGTGTGAACAGAACTCCAAGTAGCAGCCTCTAGAATGCCTTTGATTGGTACTCCTCTGAGAAAGGCTGCTGAAGCAGCTGCAGCTCTGGTGGAATGAGACCTAATGCCCTTGGACACAGGTTTACCATGGTGTAAGTAGCAAAAACGAATGCAGTGGCTTATCCACTTTGAAATAGTCTGCTTTGAAATAGCCTTTCCTTCTGATCCTGCAGCATATGTCACTAATAATTGCTCAGTTTTTCTTAGAGCTTTAGTCCTGCTCAAGCTGAATCTTAGCTGGCTGTGTACGTCCAAGGAATGCAGAATTCTCTCCCCCTTATTCTGTGGATTTGGATAAAAGGTTGGCAGATGAATAGTTTGGTTAAGAGCCACACTGGAAACCAATTTAGGCATAAATGTTGGATTTGTCCTCAGACACTCTGTCTGGGTAAAATATGATAAAAGGCTCCACAGCCATGAGGGCCTGTAGCTCTGAAACTCTTCTTGCTGAAGTAATTGCTAGTAACAGAGCTGTTTTCCATAAGAATTTTATATCGGCGGTAGCAGCTGGTTCAAACGGAGGCAGGGTGAGCTTTTCCAACACATAACTGAGGTTCCATGCAGGTATTGGTGATCTTCTGGGAGGCCTTAAATTTTTGGCTCCTCTAAGATACTGCTTTAGTAAAGGATGAGAAAAGATTGGTGGCTCTGTATTGTAATGAGCTGAAATGGAAGAGGCATGGATTTTAATTGATGAGAAAGATAGGCCTTTGTCAAGCATCTCAGTCAAGTATTGTAATATCTGAGGAATATTTGGTTCTGCTGCATCAGTTCCTTGTTCTTGATTCCAAGCACAGAATCTCTTCCATTTATCAGCATAAGATTTTCTAGTACTAGGCCTTCTGTCTTCCAAAATGACATCCATCACAGCTTTACTGAGAGGAGTTGATTGTATAACTACATGATCAGCCATGCTGCCAGGTTCAGTGTCTGGAGTTGATTGTGCAGGATCTGATTGTTTTGCTGGGACAGTAATGGAGGTCTTTGAGGTAAGGTCCAAGTTGGTTATTGAGACAAGTTCCTTAGGATTGGGTACCAGTATTGGGGGGGCCAGTCCAAGGCAATTAGTATCATCTTTGGTTGCGCGTCTGACTTTTAGAAGGACCTTGGGAAGAAGAGGCAGAGGAAGAAAGGTGTAAACTGATAGGTTTTTCCAACTGAAGGATAGGGCGTCCACTTTCCATGCTTGTCTGTGATAAGTCCTTGTGCAGACTCTTTTCAATTGATAATTTTGAGGAGAGGCAAATAGATCTATGTCTGGGCTCCCCCATTTCTTTGTTATCATGCTGAAGACTTGTGGATCTAGTTTCCACTCGTGAGGATTCATAATGTTTCTGCTTAAATCGTTTGCCAGAGTATTTTGTTTTCCTGGCAGGAATTGAGCTTGAAGATGTATTTGGTAAGTCAAAGCTGTGTCCCACAGTGCCATGGCTAATCTGCAAAGGTGGTATGAGTGTGTGCCCCCCTGCTTGTTTATATACCAAATGACTTTGGTGTTGTCAGTCTTTATCAGTAGTTGTCCTGGATGAAGTAAGTCCTTGAAGGCTGTTAGGGCATTTTGAACAGCTAGCATCTCTTTCTGGTTGATATGTAGATGTATTTGTTTTGTGGTCCATATGCCCTGAATGCATTTTCCTGCCATGTGGGCCCTCCCAGGCATAATATGATGCGTCTGTTAAAGTTTGGCTGGCAAGGGGTAGAGTGAAGGCCCATCCCATGGTTTGGTGACATGCCTTTGACCACCATAGAAACTCCTGTTGTAGGCAGGGAATGAGAGGAATCATGGTTTCCAGACTGTGACAATGCTGACTCCATAAACTTTTTAGGTACAATTGAAGTTTCCTCATATGCAGTCTTGCATATGGAAATAGTAGGATGCAGGATGCCATGAAGCCCAAAGCCTGCATAATTTTTCTTGCAGATAACTGTGTTTTTGTTGCTATCAGTTTGAAGTAAGTAGTCAGTTGCCTTTGCTTGTCTGGAGTGATGTAAGCCATCTGGGCAGTTGTATTCAAGCTTGCACCCAGGAATGTTATCTTTTGAGAGGGTACCAGTTGTGATTTATTTTCATTTACTGTGTACCCTAGGCATGTTAGAAGCCTTTTCACAAACGCCAGATGTTGAAAAATGTCCTTGTTCTCTGCTTGAATGAGACAGTCGTCCAAGAAAGGATACATCTGTATACTTTTGTCTGCAAAATGCAATTACTGGTGCCAGGCACTTTTGTGAGTATTTAAATCTGTTTTCAAAATACTTTGAGGCAAAATTATACCGACACATTGGTTAAATCTAGCACAAAACCGACAGCCAGGCACGTTGTGATCAGGGCCTAGGCAAGGAATACGGTATAAATGGAAATGCTTATGAGGTATTTGCTTCCCACAAGTAATACAATTATTAATTTTTTCTGACATCGGTATGGAGCAAGAAAAAAGTTTCCCCAACGGGGTACTTAGTTTTAGTGAAGACTTCGGTTCTGAAACTCAAACTCGAATATTTCAGGAGTCGGCCGACCGGCACTTGCGAAATACTTCTGCTTCGGGCAGCACGCGGCAAGAAAGACTAAAGAAAATGGCGTTGGCTGCATGTTTTATACTGACGACCTGACGTCATGGAAGAGGAGACAGCAACCGACGCAAGACCCAAGACTTTGGAATTCAGGCCAACTGAGGGCAACCTGCCAGCTGATTACCCAAATGTAATGACTGCAACAGTGAAACACGAAGAACATCTGGGGACATGCATTTTAGAAGTGTATTGAGCTGGCAGACTTAAAATTCTCCACCAAGTACTCGTCAGAAATACTGGGTGAGCAAATGAGTGTAACTAAGGAAATTGTTTTTTTTAGTTGGGATACAGGATTTGACTGCTATACATAGCAAGTCCTTTCCAAGTTAAACTCTGGTGGCGGTCAAAAGAGCAATTATTAGAACATGAAAATAAAGAGATTAAACCAACCATATTTGTAGTAGTGAGTACTGTAACAGAAAACTGAAATGGGATATTTAGAAAAGGGTAGGAGCAAATAACAGTGGGCACAACACATGCAGAACAATGATTTGGCGGAGAAGTGAGGTTTAAGGAAAGGCAGGAATTGAGCAATTTATGTAATGCTGGATTGATAATTGTACAGAAGAATATATGCGACACCTAATGTTTATAAGTGAAGATGTCAGCATGGTTTGTGTCCTTTTATATAAACGTATGTTTGCCTATGTCATAAATGAGAACTTAAAAAAGGTTTTAAAAAATGAAATCATATTAAGGAATAGGCAAAACTGTAAACAGAGGATTAGTTCTCAAAGTAACCCTGTATCACTGTGAAATAAGCCAGTGATGACTCACCATAAGGAGCTGACAACTTGGATACTCCTCTTAGAGGTCAGAGTAATCAGTAAAACTACACTCCATGTTAAGAAACTTAGGTCAACTAAATAAGCTGATTCAAATGGACAATAGTTAACTTCTCCAACACAAAATTAAGATCTCAAGGAGGAGCAACTTGTTTTCTTGGAGGCCTCTTATGCAAAACAACTTTCAAAAAGAATTTTCACATAAGAATGCATTGAAAGAGGATCCATCGGCAGACATGCTGCAATAGCCAAAAAGGAACCCTGATGGGGGAGTAAGAGAGGTCATAGGATAATAACCCACACACAATATTATAAAACCAGAGAACAAACAGCCCTGAATGGGCGCTCGTTATGTTGCTGTCACCAGCTAGAAAACCTTTTCCATTTACTAACACGATTTTCTAGTCTTTCCTGTCTTCACTCACCTGCTTCACAACCTCAGTTAACAGGTGCCTAAAGGGAATTAAAACCCCATCACCCAGGCAGTCAGATGAAGGTGACTGTTATGAGCCTTATCTTCCGTGTGATTAAATCTGGTCTCTGAGGAAGTTTTTGGTAATTGCCCCTGGCCATTTCCAAAAGAAGGGAGAACCACTGTTTGAGACAAACGAGAGTTGCCACAATGATTATGGGGGGATTCCTTCTAAATCTTCAAAAGTACCCTGGATACCAATGGAAAGGAAGGAAAAGCATACAGGAACATTCCTGTCCAAGGAAAAGAAAAGGCATCTGTCTTCCAGGCCTTCATGAATGAAGTTCTGGGGCAGAATCTTGCCACTTAATTGTTCAGAAAGGAAGCAAATAGGTCTACTTGAGGAACTCCCTACAGGTGGATTAAATCTTGGAAGACCCTCCCCCATCTAGGTTCCATTTGTGTGGGTCTGCCTTTGTCCTACTCAGCTCGTCTGCCACACAGTTGTGCTGTGACAGAATGCAGAATGCCTGAAGAGGGAGACTGCACCGTTTAGCAATATCCCAAGTTAACATGGTTAATGTGTATGTGGGGGGGGGGGGGGGGGTACGACCTGGTTTTATCTTGCTTTTTTGATGCACCACATGACTGTGGCATTGTCTGTAACAATTTGAGGTCCTGGGGACCAAAGACGATTCAGAGAGTTGAGACTTTCATAAAGGCAAGCATATTTTTTTATATTTACATACTTAAATCTGTCCTTCATATCCTACACACCTTGCAGTTTTATCCTCGCAAAACCTACTACCCTAGCAAAGTCTGAGGTGTCGATGGTGACTGCTTTGGAACAGGGAGGGAGAAGGGGAGGCCTGGATTTAGGGATATTTGCTGTCTCCAAGTGACCTCTCTTCTGACAAACCCCAACACTGGGATTTGAAAAGACAAACAGTGCTGGGACCAAAGTGATTTCAATTAACACCATATCCATCTCATGTGGAGTCTTGCCCATGGGTATAAGAATCAGATGTCATGAGACCCAAAATCCTAAGGTATTCAGTTACAGAAGTCGGACTTGAAAACCTTAGAAAAAGATATAGATGTAATTCAATTTTTTTTTGTAGAAGAAAAGCTTTTTAAACTGAGGTGTCTAGCTGACATGCCAGGAACACAATCCTGTGTGAAAGTCGAAAAGACATCTGAATGTAAATCTCCAGCTTGTGTAAGAGATCTCTCACCCAAGTGAAATTCCAGACACATTGAAAAAGACTATGCGAAGATAAGCAATTCATCTAAATACAGAAAATGCATACTCCTTGTAGCCTACAATGAGCTACTACTGGAGCTAAACACTTTGTGAACACTTTTGGTGCAGTGGATAGTCCAAAGGGTATGGAAAAAAATTGAGAAGGTTTTCTGTGTCTGAATCACATTAAGAAAGGCCTGAATTCTGGATGATTAAAAATGTGATAAGCACCTTTTAAATCTACTGTTACCAGGAACCTGAATAAGGAAGGAAAGGTAACAGGTTGTAAAGTGACAGCATTTTGATCTTTGACACTATCACAAACGTATCACAAACTAAGAACCAAAACGGTGGCAAACCAATAAAAAAATGCCTGCAGTCGAGAATGCAGTGACACACAAAGCCAACAGTATAAAAAATCCAGTTAGAAACATTGAGTACTTTCATTCCCGTTATTTTTAGAACTTCATCAGAACTAACACAGACTATTAAAACAAACTTAAATATACTGCATTTAAAACCACATGTATTAGGGCAACCAATCAAAACAAATTATACCAATTAAATAAATTGAACACATTGCAATGCTTCAATTTTAAAATAGAGTTGACGAAAGAGCATCCTTTCATCCAGTATGGATTGTTGCATTTAATATAACCTGCCACTTAAGCTGACAAGCTTCCAAATGTTCTTTAGCAATCCATCCTTGGGGATCCTGTCTCACCTGCTCAGTAACCATAAAACGATAAAAAGAGAATTAAACTATGTTTATAGAAGACATTAGTGTTTTTTTTTTTTGTTTTTTTTTTTTTACATCTAGTAAGTGCTCATAAATACAGTCTTTAGACCTTCTAGAGGTCTTCCCTGTATAAAATGCTAGATCATGTTGACATTCAGCCAAATGAACCACACCTCTAGTATAACACGAGAATTACCTCTAACTTTAAAGATCTTACCTCTGACAAGTAAATGATCACCTACCAAAACCTTAGGGGATTGTGAACAAGATCCACATTTGAATGTCCCATACTTTTGTAGTGTAGGGCCCCTAATCATATTCCTGTTAGATTCTAGAAAGTTTTTATAGGTCTTGTCCCTTCTAAACAGTCTGTGGCCTTCCCCCTAGCTTATTCTCTAAATCAACATCAGCCAGCATTAACTTCCAAGATTTCTGAATACATCCAACTATTGCTCTATTGTCCAATGAAAAAGTGTTAATTTATTCTTACCACCCACTGGGGATCCATCTAAACACCATCATTAATAGCTAGTGCATTTCTTCCCAGAATACATCCCCTCCTCTCTTTAAAGCACCACCTCATCCCGGATTTCCTTTAAGAAATCATAGGGGTAGCCTCTCCCAGAAATCTGAGCAAGAATGGTTTTATAAAGAATGCATGTTATCATATGAGCTAGTCGTACGAGTTGTCCCTTTACCAAAGATTTATTTTCTGATGTGTGGGATACCAGCTAGCTAGACAAATGTAAATACAAGTTCAAAAAAGTTGAATTTCTATAATTATAATTTCTGGTGCATATAAATACCAGTGGAATTTTTGAAGCTTTATTATACTTTTACTGGACGTAAGATTCCTTTACTAGATGCTGAAGTGAGTAAAGAGCTAATTAACCATATTCACACACCAAATGCAATGCGATGCATTTCCAGCTACCAGGCAGTATTCACTTCGCCAAAAATAATATTAACATCCAAACGAAATATTTGAAAGCTGATTTATTAGCAAACAACAAAGGCAAGCACTTTAACCATAAAGGCTTCCTCAGGCCACCTACATAGTTTGATTAAAGATTTTCTTGTATACTCATCAAATTAATGACATCATTTCCTATTGCTAATTATTCAATAAAATATTTCAAAGCATTGCATAAATATTATAATGCATATATAAAAGATATATGTACGTTAATATAATTAATAAAAGCTGTCTAAGATTATCAAAATCTATACATATACGTACATATGTTCTTAAGAGTGTATATGAACACATATCAAGCCTAAATGGTATGTATATATTATAGTCTAAAATTAAAAATTATACTAAATAAAATCTATGCTAACATTAAAAGAGCAATATGCACGATAGAAAATATCTGCAATAGTGATATGAATATATATATAATAATACATTATAAATACATTGGAGCCCTATAATTAACTTAATATATAATATTTCCTCAATGGTCTGCCTTTTAGAATGGGTTTAATAGGAACTCTGTCATTAAGTCCAGGGCACCTCTCCGCCCTGAGCCTGATGATCCATCTACTCTCAGACTGTTCAGTAGTATTCCTAATATCACCCCTTCTAATATTAACATAATTCATACAAATAACTTGAAACTTAAACATATGATCAGAGGAAGTTTCATTAACATGTTTGGCTAAATCATTTTTATTAGATTTAATTTTTATATTATATGTATGTTCTTTGATTCTTTCCTTTAATTTTCTATCAGTCTTGCCTACATAGTAGGCCGAACAAATGGAACAAGTGGCAAGATACACCAAATGTTGTGTATCACAGTCTGCCTGAACTTGAAAGGTGAAGGAACGTTTCATAACCAGAATTGTAAATCCACCAGATGTCTCTATATAGTCACAGTACTTACATCTATGACATGGTCTAGTACATTTGTTCTCATTAATTTCTTGATGGGATCTACTCTGTAGCCTGTTAGGGCCACATAACATTCTATATAAATTTGTCTTGTTTTTATAAATAAATTTAGGTCCATCTCCCACAAGTTCCCTTAATATAGGTTCAACTGTCAAGATATCCCAAAATTTAAAATAAGTACCCCTAATTTGATTAACATCTTGAGTATAATATATATTCATATTCACTCCTT
>NC_056728.1:762855210-762857710 GCF_019279795.1 Protopterus annectens | reverse complement strand
ATAACAGGGTTTGCGATATAACTTAGTCAAACATGAATTATCTTTGATAAAAACAGTAACATCTAGATAATTAATGTTAAGCTTAGAATATTCAATGGTAAACTTTAAAAAAGTACTAGTCACATTCAGTTCATTAAAAAAGGAAGTGAGGGCTTCTAATGTATCATTCCAAAGAAAAAAGAGATCATCCACAAATCTAGAATAAAATACAATTTTAGGATGTCCTATAATATGTTGCAATTCCCATGATAACATAACCAAGTTGGCATAACTATTCGCACAACTTGTGCCCATGGCTACCCCCTTTTTTTGTCTGTAGCAAGTGGATTCAAACATGAATATATTATTGTCAAGAACCATTTCTAATAATAAACATATAAACTCAATACGCGTAATGTCAAATATCTTATTATTGACTAATAAGTCCCTAACCAAATTAATGCCTTCTAAGTTAGGAATACAAGTGAATAGGGATTTGACATCCATGGTAACCATAATAATGTTTTCTAGACTATCCATGTGTGAAACACATTCATAAAGCTGGGTTAAAAATTGCTCCGTATCTTTCAAAATGTGTTTATATTCACCAATAATTATTTTAAGTTCATTTTCTAAATATAAAGAAAGAGGCTCTGTGAGCCATCCTGATCCTGCTACAATCGGTCGCATTTCTGGTTCCATAAAATTTTTGTGTAATTTGGGCAGCCCATGAATAGCAGGTATTGTCGGATTTGAAACTATAAAATAATCATACAATTCTTTGGTAAGTATGTTCATACATTTACATTCAGTTAAAACATTGAACATATTATTTTGTAGTTCTAAGAAAATATCTTTATGAACTATCTCATAAGCTTCATCATTCAACATAGCTAACATTGTGTTTCTATAAAAAGACGTATCTAAAACTGTAACAGGCCCTCCCTTGTCAGCAGGACGTATTGTGATGTTAAAATTCTTGCGTAAGCTTAAAAGGGCTTCTCGTTCTAGTTTAGTTAAATTATCATTTATAATAGGTGTAGAAAAAGAATCTTGCTCATAAAACGAATTTTCAACTGCCTCTAGGAAAACATGAAGGTTATAAGGAAGCGGTGGTGTATAAATACTTCTATTTTTAAAAACATTTGGACTACTCATTTGTGCATTAGTATGACAAAGTTGTAAAGATACCTTGCGTAAAAATGTCCTAACAGCCAAAATTGCTTGGGTAATGTCCATATTAGAAGTAGGGATGAAACCCAATCCTTTGTTGAGTACTGCCAGTTCAGCTGAAGTTAAGCGATGCTTAGATAAATTCACAACTAGTTCGTTTGATTCCAAAAATTCGACAGGACTCGTTGTGAGTGTGGCATTTCTTTCCTTTTCGCCCCTCTGGCAATATCTAGGTCCATTGACCTCTTTCTGCCTGTTCTTATGGGTAGAGGGACTTGTAGAGGAGTTTGTAAAAAAGGTTGGCTTTCATTCTTCTCCAGATTAATTTTGCGTCTAACAGCACTCGCGATTGTGGATGGGACAGTATCTGGCATATCGCTATGAGAGATGTCCTGTTGTTTTGTTACTATATTTTCCGCCGGTGTAGTGTAGACAGAATTGCTTCCATCAGGTGAAGTAACGTTGGCACAAGCTGAAATGTGTGAAGCGACCAAGTTTGTAGTTACATTAGTTCCTGCTAGACCCGCCTGTTCAGACCTGAACGCAAGGTATCTTTACAACTTTGTCATACTAATGCACAAATGAGTAGTCCAAATGTTTTTAAAAATAGAAGTATTTATACACCACCGCTTCCTTATAACCTTCATGTTTTCCTAGAGGCAGTTGAAAATTCGTTTTATGAGCAAGATTCTTTTTCTACACCTATTATAAATGATAATTTAACTAAACTAGAACGAGAAGCCCTTTTAAGCTTACGCAAGAATTTTAACATCACAATACGTCCTGCTGACAAGGGAGGGCCTGTTACAGTTTTAGATACGTCTTTTTATAGAAACACAATGTTAGCTATATGTTGAATGATGAAGCTTATGAGATAGTTCATAAATATATTTTCTTAGAACTACAAAATAATATGTTCAATGTTTTAACTGAATGTAAATGTATGAACATACTTACCAAAGAATTGTATGATTATTTTATAGTTTTAAATCCGACAATACCTGCTATTCATGGGCTGCCCAAATTACACAAAAATTTTATGGAACCAGAAATGCGACCGATTGTAGCAAGATCAGGATGGCTCACAGAGCCTCTTTCTTTATATTTAGAAAATGAACTTAAAATAATTATTGGTGAATATAAACACATTTTGAAAGATACGGAGCAATTTTTAACCCAGCTTTATGAATGTGTTTCACACATGGATAGTCTAGAAAACATTATTATGGTTACCATGGATGTCAAATCCCTATTCACTTGTATTCCTAACTTAGAAGGCATTAATTTGGTTAGGGACTTATTAGTCAATAATAAGATATTTGACATTACGCATATTGAGTTTATATGT